>NC_080386.1:30460170-30760170 GCF_014773155.1 Arachis stenosperma | reverse complement strand
CCTTGGGCCCTCCTATCCATTGATGCTCAAGCCTTGGATCCTTTTTACCCTTGCCTTTTGGTTTTAAGGGCTATTGGCTTTTTTTGCTTGCTTTTTCTTTTTCTTTCTATTTTTTTTCGCCAGTTTTTTTTTTTTCGCAAGCCTTTGCTTTTTCACTACTTTTTCTTGCTTCAAGAATCAATTTTATGATTTTTCAGATCATCAATAACATTTCTCTTTGTTCATCATTCTTTCAAGAGCCAACAATTTTAACATTCATAAACAACAAGATAAAAAATATGCACTGTTTAAGCATTCATTTAGAAAACAAAAAGTATTGTCACCACATCAATATAATTAAATTAAATTCAAGGACAATTTTCGAAATTTATGTACTTCTTATTCTTTTGAATTAAAAACATTTTTTTTAAGAGAGGTGAAGGATTTATAGAAATTATTCATAGCTTTAAGACATAGTTACTACATACTAATGATCATGAAGTAGAGACACAAAACATAGATAGACATGAAGCATAAAAACCGAAAAAGCAGAGAAAATAAGAACAATGAATGAGTCCACCTGAGTGAGGGTGGCGCCTTCTTGAAGGTCCAATGGTGCTTTTTGAGCTCCTTTATGTCTCTTCCTTGCTTCTGTTGCATGATCCCTAGTGATTTTGGTGTTCCTATCCTTAGTTGCTTCCAATAATTATGTGGAGGAACATGTATCCCCTGAGGTATCTCAGGGATTTCTTGATGAGGGAATTTCTCATGCTCTCTTGATGTGTTGTCAAATGCTCTTCTACTGAGTTATGGACCCTTGAGATGAATATCTCCATCTCCCATGACTTGGAGGTGGAAGCTTTTTGTCTTCCCTTTTCTCTTTTTTTTTTCTTTTTTTTTTTGAGGTTTCTCTGAATTGTTGATTTTTAGTTTCTCTTGACTTCCTCTTCAGAGTCTTTTCAGGTTTAGGATCAGCTTCAACAAGAGTGTCTTTTTCCTTGTTCCTTCTCATATGAAAGAGAAGAGGAAAAGAAAAGGAAGAGGAATCCTCTATGTCACAGTAAAGAGGATCTTTATTATTAGTAGAACAAGAAAGGGGATAATGGAAGGAGAGGGATGAATAGTCTGTATAAAGAGTAAGGATAGGGGAAGTGATAAGAGATGAAGAGAAGTGTTAGTAAATAAATAAATAAATAGAAGAATATGAGAGAGGGATTTTCGAAAATATTTTTGAAAAGGAGTTAGTAATTTCGAAAATTAAAGATGAATTAAAATTAAAATTAAAATTTGAAACAATTAGTTAATTAAAAAGAATTTTTGAAAAAGAGGTGAGATATTTTCGAAAATTAGAGAGGAAAGAGTAGTTAGGTGGTTTTGAAAAAGATAAGAAACAAACAAAAAGTCAAATATTTAGTTGAAAAAGATATTAAAACTAAATTTGAAAAGATAAGAAGATAAGAAGTTAGATAAGATATTTTTTTAAATCAAATTTTGAAAAAGATAAAATTTTGAAAAAGATAAGATAAAAAGATAAGATAAATAGATAAGATAAAAAGATAAGATTTTTAAGAAAAAGATATTTTGAAAAAGATATAAAAAAATTAAAATTAATTACTTAACTAACAAGAAACTAAAAGATAGGATTCTAAAATTTTAAAGATTGGGCCTTTCTTAACAAGAAAGTAACAAACTTCAAATTTTTGAATCAATCACATTAATTGTTAGTGTAATTTTCGAAAATATGATAAAAAGACAAGAAAAAGATTTTGAAAATATTTTGAAAAATATTTTTGGAATTTTTTCGAAATTAAAAAAATGAAAAGATATGATTTTTGAAAAAGATTTTAAAAAAGATAAGATTTTTAAAATTGAAAAATTGACTTGACTTGTGAGAAACAACTAATTTTAAAAATTTTTGACCAAGTCAACTAAAATTTTCGAAAATTTGGAGGGAAATAAGGAAAAGATATTTTTTTATTTTTTTGAATTTTTAATGATGAGAGAGAAAAAGACAATTATGATCCAAAATATGAAAATTTTGGATCAAAACACATGATGCATGCAAGAACACTATGAATATCAAGATGAACACCAAGAACACTTTGAAGATCATGATGAATATCAAGAACATATTTTTGAAAAATTTTTTATGCAAAGAAAACATGCAAGACACCAAACTTAGAAATTTTTAATGCTTGGAAAATATGAATGCAAAGATGCACATGAAAAACAACAAAAGACACAAAACAAGAAATCATCAAGATCAAACAAGAAGACTTACCAAGAACAACTTGAAGATCATGAAGAACACCATGAATGCATGAATTTTTCGAAAAATGCAAGAACAATATGAATATGCAATTGACACCAAACTTAAAAATTGACTCAAGACTCAAACAAGAAACACAAAATATTTTTTATTTTTTTTGAATTATTATTAATTTTTTTCGAAAATATTTTTGGAAAAATGAAAAAGAAAAGAAAATTTTGAAGAAGATTTTTTTGAAAAATTTTGAAAAGAAAATTACCTAATCTGAGCAACAAGATGAACCGTCAGTTGTTCATACTCGAACAATCCCCGGCAACGGCGCCAAAAACTTGGTGGACGAAATTGTGATCCATGTTCTTTGTACTTGTATGAAATTTAATAATTGGTTCTATTTGAATTCACAACTCCGTTCAACTAACCAGCAAGTGTACTGGGTCGTCCAAGTAATAAACCTTACGCGAGTAAGGGTCGATCCCACAGAGATTGTTGGTATGAAGCAAGCTATGGTCATCTTGTAAATCTCAGTTAGGTAGATTAAATAGTTTTGGTTTTCGAAAATCAATAGTAAAAAGAAAATAAAAGGGATAGAAATACTTATGTAAATCAATAGTGGGAATTTCAGATAGGCGTATGGAGATGCTGTGCTCCTCTTGAAACTCTATTTCACTATTCGCTCTTCCAGTCCTTCTTTACTCCTTTCCATGCAAGCTGTATGTAGGGCATCACTATCATCAATGGCTACTTTCAATCCTCTCGGGAAAATGGTCCTATGCGCTGTCACTGCATGGCTAATCGTCTGGAGGCATCACCCTTGGTTGATAGCTACATCCCATCCTCTCAGTGAAAATGATCCAAATGCTCTGTCACAGCACGGCTAATCATCTGTCGGTTCTCAATCAGGTTGGAATAGAATCCATTGATTCTTTTGCGTCTGTCACTAACGCCCAGCCTTCAGGAGTTTGAAGCTCGTCACAGTCATTCAATACCGGAATCCTACTCGGAATACCACAGACAAGGTTAGACTTTCTGGATTCCCAGGATCCTACTCGGAATACCACAGACAAGGTTAGACTTTCCGGATCCCCATGAATGCCGCCATCTATCTAGCTTATACCACGAAGATTCTGTTGGGGAATCTAAGAGATATGCGCCCGGCCTAGAGTAGAACGGAAGTAGTTGTCAATCACGCGCGTTCATAAGTGAGAATGATGATGAGTGTCACGGATCATCACATTCATCAAAGTTGAAGTGCAACGTATATCTTGGAATAAGAATAAAAGAGAATTGAATAGAAAGTACTAGTAATTGTATTGAAACTTGAGGTACAGCAGAGCTCCACACCCTTAATCTATGGTGTGCAGAAACTCCACTGTTGAAAATACATAAGAAAAAGGTTCAGGCATGGCCGAATGGCCAGCCCCCCAAAACGTGATCAATAGTCTCCTAAGATGAAGAATAAAACAAAACTGAGACCAAAGATGTCTAATATAATAGTTAAACGTTCTATTTATAATAAACTAGCTCCTAGGGTTTACATGAGTAAGTAATTGATGCATAAATCCACTTCCGGGGCCCACTTGGTGTATGTTTGGGCTGAGCTTGATCTATCCACGAGCTGAGGCTTCTCTTGGAGTTGAACTCCAAGTTATGACGTGTTTTGGGCGTTCAACTCCGGATCATGACGTTTTTCTGGCGTTTAACTCCAGACAGCAGCATGCACTTGGCGTTCAACGCCAAGTTACGTCGTCAATTCCCGAATAAAGTATGGACTATTATATATTGCTGGAAAGCTCTGGATGTCTACTTTCCAACGACGTTGAGAGCGCGCCATTTGGAGTTCTGTAGCTCCAGAAAATCCATTTTGAGTGCAGGGAGGTCAGATTCCAACAGCATCAGCAGTCCTTTTGTCAGCCTTTTTCAGAGTTTTGCTCAAGTCCCTCAATTTCAGCCAGAATTTACCTGAAATCACAGAAAAATACACAAACTCATAGTAAAGTCCAGAAATGTGAATTTAACATAAAAACTAATGAAAACATCCCTAAAAGTAGCTTGAACTTACTAAAAACTACCTAAAAACAATGCCAAAAAGCGTATAAATTATCCGCTCATCAAACACCCTGGAGTAGGTTTTTTGCTGGCATTGAACGCCAGCCAGGGATATCAAAGTGGGTGTTCAACACCCATAAGGAGCAGCATTGCTGGCGTTGAATGCCAGCCAGAGAGCATGAAGCTGGCGTTGATTGCCAGCCAGGGGGTAGAGTCCTGGCGTTGAACACCAGGGAAGAGCACCCTAATGGGCGTTCAACGCCCAAGAGGAGCACATAGCTGGCGTTGGATGCCAGCCAGGAGCAAGAGCTGGGCGTTCAACACCCACAAGGGTGCAGGGAATTCGAATTTCCTAGCCCCTCAGGATCAATGAGTCCCACAAAATCTCCACCTACCCCACCTTCTTCTCTTTCTTACTTTCACTCTTCCCCACATACTCTTTCCTATAAACCCTAACCCAATCACATCCATATCTCTTCCCAAAACCATCATAACTCCCACCAACCCCCACCCACTTCAAATTCAAAATTTTCCACCCAATTTTCACCCATTCATTTGAACCCTACCCTATCTTACCCCTATAAATACCCCTTCTTCCTACCCTTCATATACACACCATTCATCCACTAAAGTCCCACTTGGCCGAATTCTCTTCTCTCCTTCCATCTCCTCTATTCTCTTTTTTTTTACTTGTTTCTTTATATTTTGCTCGAGGATGAGCAAAAATTTTATGTTTTGTGTTGGAAAAGCCTTGCTTTTTGCTTCCCATTCCCACTTATGGCACCCAAAGTCAGAAAATCCTCTAGAAAGTGGAAAGAAAAAGCTGTTACTTCCACCTTTGAATCTTAGGAGATGGAGAGATCCATCACCAAAGCTCATCAAGACCACTTCTATGAAATAGTGGCAAAGAAAATGGTGATTTCTAAAGTCCCCTTTAGGCTAAAAAAGAATGAGTACCCGGAGATCCGAAGAGAAATATAGAGGAGAGGTTGGGAAGTCCTAACCAATCTTATCCCAGAAGTTGGGATCTTGATTGTACAAGAGTTCTATGCCAATGCATGGGTCACGAAAAACCATGATACAAGCATGAACCCAAGTCCAAAAAATTGGCATACCATGGCCCGAGGGTGTCTTTTGGATTTCAGCCCGGAGAGTGTAAGGTTGGCACTCTATTTGCCAATGATGTAAGGAGACCCACATCCTTACACTAGGAGAGTCAATTTTGACCAGAGGATGGACTGAGTCCTTTCAGACATTTGTGTGGAAGGAGCTCAGTAGAAGAGGGATGCTCAAGGCAAGCCTATCCAACTGAGAATGCTTGACCTCAAGCCCGTAGCTAGAGGATGGTTGGAATTTATCCAACGCTCTATCATCCCTAGTAGCAATCAGTTAGAAATGACTACTGACAGAGCCATCATGATTCATTGCATCATGGTTGGGAGTAAGGTGGAGATACATGAGGTCATACCTCAAGAGTTATACAAGAAAGCTGAAAAGTCTTCCACCTTAGCAAGGTTGGCATTCTCCCACCTTATCTGTCTTCTATGCAATTCAGCTAGAATTGTCATAGAATGAGACATTCCTATTGAAGAGGAAAAGCTCATCACTAAGAAGAGGATGGAGCAAACTAGAGAGCCTACACATGCACCTCAACAAGAGCATGTGGAGTTACCTCAATAAAAGATCCCTGAGATGCTTTAAGGGATGCATTGTCCTCCTCAAGGCTATTGGGACCAATTGCACACTCCTCTAGGAGAATTGAGCTCCAACATCAATCAAATAAGGATGGGACATCAAGAGCAATCCACTGTCCTCTATAACATAAGAAAATATCAAAGAGCCATGAGGGAAGAACAACAAAGGTAGGGGCGTGACATAGAAGAAATCAAGCACTCCATTGGATCCTCCAGAAGGAGGAGTAGCCGCCATCATTAAGGTGGATTCGTTCCCTTAATCCCCTGTTGCCCATGTTATTTTTTTGTTTTATTTTTCTATTTTCCCATTGTATTTCATTATCTGCTTCCTGTTTCTAGTGCATGGTCATCTTTACTTATGAATTAAAGTTATGAAATATTCCATGCATCTCTCACCTTGCTTAAAAGAAAATTTAATTAAAAAAGAAGTAAGATGCATGAATTTCGTGTTTTATATTAGGAATAGTTCAATTATGTGATGTGGTGGCATTTCTTTTTCTTTCTAAATATATGAATGAACAATGCATATTCGATGTTAGAGTTAAAGAATGTTAGCTCTTGAAAGAATGATAATGAAAGTGAAGTATTATTGGTAATCTAAAAAATCCAAAAATTGATTCTTGAAGCAAGAAAAAGCAACATGCGAAAAAAAAGAAGCAAGCATAAAAAGAAAGAAAAAGAAAAAGCCAATAGCTTTTTAAACCAAAAGGCAAGAGCAAAAAACAATAGCTCTTAAAACCAAAAGGCAACAGCAAGGATCCAAGGCTTTAATCATCAATGGTTAGGAGGGTCTAAAAGAAGAAAAATCTTGGCCTGAACAGTTCAAATGCGCTGCTTTCCTAACTATATGTTTGTGGTGTGAAGGTGTCAAGTGAAAAACTTGAGACTGAGCAGTTAAAGTCGTGGTCCAAAGCAAAAAGAGTGTACTTAAGAACTCTGAACACTACTGGCTGGGGATTCTAGCAAAGCTGAATCACAATCCTAAGGGGTTCACCCAGTTAAGTGTCTGTGCATTTATGTATCCGGTGGTAATACTGGAAAACAAAGTACTTAGGGTCATGGCCAAGACTCTAAAGAAGCTGTGTTCAAAAATAAAAAAGAACTAAACTAGGAGAATCAATAATATCATCTGGATTCTGAATTCCTAAAGATATCAATCATTCTGAGCTTCAGTGGAAAGTGAGATGCCAAAACTATTTAGAAGCAAAAAGCTACTAGTCCCGCTCATCTAATTGAAACTGAGTTTCATTGAAAACTCTGAGATTTATTGTATCCTTCTCTTCTTCTTATCCTACTTTGTTTTTGGTTGCTTGAGGACAAACAACAGTTTAAGTTTGGTGTTCTGATGAGCGGATATTTTATACACTTTTTGGCATCATTTTCATAGAGTTTTTGTTATGTTTTGTAAAGTTTTATTATGTTTTCATAGGTTTTAGTGCAAAATTCACATTTTTGGATTCTGTTTTTATTTTGTGTGTTTTATGGTGATTTCAGGTATTTTCTGGCTGAAATTGACGAGCCTGAGCAAAAGTTTGATTCAGAGACAGAGAAAGGACTGCAGATGCTTTCAGGATCTGAACTTCATGCACTCGAAAGAGCTTTTCTGGAGCTATAGTAGTCCAAATGGCGCACTCTCAACGGCTATGGAAAGCTAAAATCTAGGAATTTCAAGAATAATATAATAGTCCATACTTTGCTTTGGAAATGAAGGACCAAAACTCGCGTTCAATGCCAGCCACTAGCCCCATTCCTGGCGTCCAGCACACATAGGGGAGCAGCTGGCATCCAACGCCCAAAATGGAGTCCCAAGCCAGCGTTCAACGACCCTAAGAGGTATTAGCTTGTGGAGAAACCCCAAGCTCAGCCCAAACACTCACCAAGTGGGCCCGAAAAGTGGATTTTTGCCCTATCAACCTAGTTTATCCTATTTCTGTAATCCTTAGGTAGCAGATTAGTATTTATAGAAGGAGATCACCCTAACTTTTGATCTTATTCCTCCCCAATTTTATTTTCAAACACTTTTATGTACAGTAGGAGTCACTAACCTCCTAAGGTTAAGGTTAGGAGCTCTACTGAGCTTCATGGATTAATAATATTACTGTTTTAGTTCAATATGTCTGATTCTATTCTCTTATGCATTCTTGTTCTTCATCTCATGAATTGGGGGTGACCCGTGACAATCACCCTTGTTATACATGGGTTTCGTGCGAGTCCTGACCTAGATAGCGTTGAATCAAAGCTAGAGATTGCATTGCGAATTCTAATAGAGTACTTGGGAAACTTTGGATACGTGACATGAAATCCCATTGACTGTGGGTAAGTAAGGTCTCTGTGGTACTAAGGCTAGAGTTTGAGAAGTAGTGTTCCATGATCCGAAAGATCTGCCTTGTCTGTGGCACCTTGAGTAGGATTGTGAAGGGGAGTGGATTGCTTAGAGCTTCATCTTCTGCTACAGTGAGAAACCTAGAGGTGGCTTAATGAGAGGACATGAGTCACTTTCAACATCGTGAATTGCTGCAGTGGAGGAGGTTAACTTGATGAGAGGACATGAGTTAATCACTTATGGCTGCCATTGAAGGACTTAGAAAGTTATTGAAGTAGACAGTAAGAAAAGTTAATCCAGTAAGACAAAACATCTCCAAAGCCTCAACCGTTCTCATACCATTGATTACACACCTATCTAGTAACGTTCTATTTATTTGTTTTATATGTTTTTCATGACAAACTATAATTTCTTTCCGCCTAACTAAGATTTGCAAGGTATCCATTACTTACTCAAACCAACAATCTCTGTGGGATCGACCATCACTCACCTAAGGTATTACTTGGACGACCCGGTATACTTGCCGGTCTATCTGTGCGAAATGTGCGGAGCCAGTTTCGTGCACCAACCGACAAAAATTGATTCAACTTTTCTCTTAAAAAAAGTGCTATGAGTCAAGCTAGTGACATCAAAATAGCGCCTATTAAGAGGCAACCCAATCAGTATCCTTTTATTTCAAGTACATTTTTTCTTTTTTTTTCCTTTTTTTGTTAATTTCATATGGAAGAACTAGTACAAGGGGGTGCAACGCCTTTAAAGAGCTCTTAAATTAGCGTGTAATGCCATAGCAAGGGCGTGCCACCCGAAGGAAGGAGACGTGCAATGCCTTTGAATGAGTATTAAGCTGGCATGTAACGCCATGGCTAGGGTATGTAACGCCATGCTGGTCATGCACAAGGAGGCATACCACGTCAAGGAAGAAAGCGTGCAACACCTTCGAGGACTCATAAGTAGGCGTATAACGCCATCTCTAAGGCATGCAATGCCATGAGCCATGATAGAAGTTAGCGTGTAACCCCACTCCGAGGGCATGTAATGCCACATGCATAGCCATTAAATTTGGCTCAAAAGCTCTCCTTCATAATAAGGTACGTTGCATGCATGTTTTTTTTTATTTTCCTCACCCCACTCAGCTCCTCGTGAAGCACAATTCTTGTTTCTTTCCCATAGCCTCTAAAATGTCACCCTTCACATGTAACCAAGCTCTAGCTATACGCTACGCCCCATGCCTTTTCTATTTCCCCAAATATTCTATTTTATCACTAGCCCTTGTCTCTTCCTAATACCCTCTGCACACATGCAAGCCACAAGATGCACCACTTATCCCCATTCACACATCATATAAATTTCCCTCTATAAAAGCTGAAACCCACTCCACCAAAACCCACATCACTTCTACACTCAACATACACACTACCATATACACACCTCATACCCATCAAATAATTTCCACCCATGCCATCAACTATCACCTGAAGCTCAACTTCTAATTGTTTGAAGACAAGCCAAGTCTCCAAGTTTGATGTTGCAAGATGTTATCGTCAAGAAAATAAAAAGAAAAGGAACCAGCTGCCCCCTCACATGACACAACGAGGTTCCATTCCAAAGACCATCAAGGACACTTCAATAGTTGGAAAACCTCGAAAAAGGTTATTCCGAAAGTAAAGTTTGATCTAAAACCTCACCAATACTCCAAGATTCAATATGAGATCACACGAAAGGATTGGGGGACCTTCTGCAAACCATCCCAAAAGGTGGGCCTTTTAATGGTTTAAGAATTTTATGCAAAATATGGAGGACTGACATGGAGATAGATAATGACCCTGACTGCCTGAGTTATGTGAGAGGTAAGCAAATTGACTTTGGCTCTCAAAACATTCTTAAGGCTTTCCACTTGCGAGCCCCTCCTTCTTTTTCTTCCCGCTCAGCAATAACATATGAATCAAGGTTGAGAACAAACCCAAGGCATGACAACATGATCCTTGATATATTCATGCCAAACACACAATGGAAGCTTGATGTTAAAGGGAGGCTGAATCAACTAAAAAAGAGTGACCTCATCCCAATAGCTAGGAGATGGCTTGAGTTCGTCCGACGCTTAGTCATTCCTTAATCAAACAATTCTAAGGTCACTATTGAGAGGGCAATACTAATCCATTATATAATGAAAGGAGAAAAAGTGAGGGTGGAAAGGATCATCCCCAAGGGCATATATCACATCATTGGGAGCCTAGAGCCCAGAACAAGGCTCAGATTTCTAATTCACCGCCTCTGCCAAGCCGCAAGAGTAGTGATTAAACAGGACATTCTTATCCCAATAGATAGATCAATCACTACAACAAGCATGGAAAGAGTATGAAGAATGCGCCACCAAGAGCAAGCTCAAGAAGAAGAACCATGACAACAACCGCCTTCTCCTCCTCTTGCACCAGAGTTTTCTCCTCATCTTGAGCCAGAATTTCAACTGAGAACCCAACAAAACCACTTGGAAACCATGACTAGGCTCAACTCTCTGTATGGATGCACATGACTCACACCAAGAACAAGTGCTATCATACTTAGAGATTAAATCCAGGTTGGAGCAAGCTGACAAATGGTTATGGAATTCGTAATCCACAACTGAACAGGCAAGTGCACTGGGTTGTGCCAAGTAATTACCTCAGGTAAGTAAGGGCCAATCTTATGAGGATTGATGGACTGAGCAACGATGGTCGAATGACTTCTTAGTCAGGCAAGTAAAAAGTGATGTTTTGGGGTTCAAAAGCATAAACCAGTAATTCAGAAATTAGAGAGCGCAAACAGTAGAATTGGTGTGAAACATATATGAGAAAATAGTTAAGGTATGGGAGATGTTTATTCTTACGGATTAAGTTTTCTTACCAACTAAATTAATCATTCAAGATTCATTTCATGGCAAACTGTCAATGACTAAACCCTAATGTCTTAGTGATTTAGTCTCCTCTAACCTAGTTAACCACTAATGTCTTAGTTACTTAATTTTGATTAGAGGGTTAAGTTCGATTCTAGTTTATAGCCACAAAAATCCTAATTACCCATATATAAAAGGATTATATGTCACGTATCTTGTTAAGCCAAGTAATTAGCAATTTAGGAGGAATTTACTTTCAAGCTGTTGTTCAAGTGAGATAACTCTTCCAAGAATCACAAAAATGCATATAGAATAAGGGTTATTCTTCCGATCTACCCAGATTCATAAAATGAAGAACGAAAGTAATCCTTGAAACTGAATCAATACATTAATTAAAATAGAAAAGCAATAGTCTTAATCCGTAGAAATAAAAAGAGCTGCTAACCTTAACCGAGAAGGTCTAGTGGCTCATGCTTCAAAGAGAAAACTAGGGTTCAGAAAATGTGAAAGTGCAGAAGTGAGAAGATCCCCCATCAAGGGTGAATCTTTTCCCTTTTATATATAACCTAATTTGATTTGAAACTAAAATAAAATAATAAATTCCAAACCTAAAAGATTTTGTTTGTAAAAAATAACTAAAATAAAATAAAATAGAGTAATTAAAAGCTAAATCCAACTAAAAATGCTTCATTGATGAGAATATGGTCCGGATTGCTGGCGCTAAATGCCAGTTGTAGCGTTTAGTGCCCTTGAAGGTAGAAAGCTCCTTTTCGATTCTGAGTTCCTGGCGCTAAGCGCCCTAGTGGCTAGCTTCAATTCTTCTCTTTCTTGTACAAAACTTTGTCAAACTAATACAAACTTCACCTGAAATAATTAAAACACCAAAACAACTCAAAGTAGCATCCAAAGAGGTTTAAAACACTAAAATTAAATTAAAACTTAACAAACTCTAACTTAAAATAAACAAAAAATAAGGTAAAGATGCTCACGCATCACAACACCAAACTTAAACTGTTGCTTGTCCTCAAGCAACTAAAAACAATATAGGACTAAGAAGAGAAATTTTCCAAGACTTGAGTGTTCATTTAAGCTCATGTAAAATTATGAGTGGGATTAATGACATTGTGATTCTGAATAGGTTTGGCATCTCACTATCCTTTGAAGCTCAGGAATATTGATGTCCTTCAGAACTAGAACTCGGATGATATTATGGATTCTCTTCCTACTTATGCTTTGATTGATCCTTGAACACATATTTTTATTTTTCTTTTCTAGGTGCTTTGCACCTTGAGCCTAGCCGTGTCTCTTAGTGTTTTGTCCTCAAGCTTAACTTTGCACAAAAATACCACAAGCACTTAACTGGAGAACTCTTTGAGTTCTAATTCTTTTCTTTTAATCCCTCCTAGTTAGAGGTGCTCAGTGCCTTTGGCATACTCTGCAATTGCTCTTGGTCTCGACTTTTAGTGCTCTATCTCAAGGGTTACTTGACACATTCACACCACAAGCATATGGTTAGGAAAATAACTCTTTGAGCTTTTAATCATATTTAACCTTCCTAACCATTAATGCTTAGAGCCTTGGACCTTGCTTTTTATTTTTCTCTTTCTTTTGCTGTTGTTTTGCTTCAAGGATTAATTTCTTACCAAGTTTAGAGAATCCATAATACTTCTCTAAGTTTATGTACATCAGAAATGAACATTCTTAACTTCAATATCAATCATGCACTATTCGGTTCATACATTCAGAATCATAAATAATATCACCACACCAAACTAACTAGAATAACTCATAATATATAACTTAAGTCTCAAGCATTTTTCTACTTCTTTTCTTTTTCTTTTTGATTTTTCAACCTCAGTGAGTAATACATGAGACATTTTCTAAATTAAACATAAAATATTGAAATAAATAACTAAACTAAAAAGCAATAAAGCACTACTAATGATCATACAAAAGCTTTAAAGAAAAAATGAGAAACACAATTGTTCCAAGGGTTACCTGAAACTGTAGGTCAATCTCGGATGAGATCTTCTGTACTGGTCGGCGTTGTGTGTCCGACTTGATGGTGGTGTCTGGAGCCGCCGTGTCCGGCTTGTTGGACTGGAGGGTCGTGCTGATCCTTCATCACCGGAAGGTGGTGGTACCTGCAAGAGACTCTAATGTTTAAGTTAGCAAGGGTATTAAGCAGGTTTTTTTAGTAGAATCAGAGTATGAGTTATACTTGGGTGCTCCAGTGTATTTATAATGTTGTAGAGTGACCTTTTCTGGAGATAAGATAGCTATCTTATCTTATCTTTGAGTGGAGTTATCTTATCTTTAGGGGAGCCACCATATCTTTCTTTAGGCTTTGTCGCCTTTAGATTTGGGTTGTGTCCCTTCGTTTGGGCCTGCTTGGGCCTCTTATGGTGATTTGACCGAGCTCTTTGTGAAGAGGTCGGTAATGGGCCAATCTTCCAAAAGGTCGGTCATGGGCCAACCTTCTAAAAGGTCGGTCATTGGACAACCTTCTAAGAGCTTGGCCAACCCGGTCCATTATAGCTCGAACCGATGCATGAGCAACAATAAAATACTAAAAAATAGAAAATAAAATAAGCAGAAGGTAATGAAACTCAACCACCTCAGTCCTGGTGGCTGTTGCTCCCTCCCGATAATCCTCTCTAGCACCTTCAGCTCATCTAAGTCTCGCCTCTAACTCTGATGTTCCTCCACTAATTGATGAAGTAGGGTGGAGTGATCCTGATGCTCTGGCCTTAGCTGGTCGATAGAAGATGCCAACTATACAATGGATGTTGTCAGCGGATCCCACTAATCACGCGAGAGAAAGTAATATCCTTGAGGCATCTCAGTTAAGGAGGGGGAACTGGCTACTGAGGTGGTGCTCGCCCAAGCTCCTTAGCATACTCCATTCCCCTCCTAGTAATCGGTCTGTGATAAAGCCCAATTTTATGGTTTATCTTGTGTTGAATTTAGTGAATTTTATCAACTTATCCCACATTTATTCAAGGAAATAGCATGGTTTTGTGAATTTTTTCTAATTTGTGTTTAAGAGTGAAAACATGCTTTTTAAGCCCTTAATTAGCTAACTTTAATTCACTTTGATTCCACTCGATGCCTTGTTGTGTTTTTTTAGTGATTTCAGGCTTAGGAGGCAAGGATTGGATCAAAGAAGTGAAGAAAAAGCATGCAAGATGGAGAATTCATGAAAAATAATGATTTGCTTAATGCAAGGCCACAAGTAGGCATGACTCACGAGTACGCGTGAAAAAGAAATTCGCCAGGCCACGTGTACGCATGACCCACTCGTACGTGTGACACTCGTCACGTGACCTCATTAAAGGAACACGCTGGGAGTGACTTCTAGACTTGCTGAAGCCCAATCCAACTCATTTTTGAAGCTATTAGAGGCCAAATTCAAGAAGGATGAAGGGGGGAGCACTTAGTGTAACTTAGAAACCATGTTTTAGGTCATTTTCTAGAGAGATATGCTCCTTCTTCTCTCTAAAATTAGGGTAGATTTAGGTTAATTTCATCTTAAACTTAGGTTTTAATCTTGTCTTGATGTAGTTTTTCTTACAATTTCTTGTTTTTACATCTTTGTTCTCTTAGTTTACATTGATAATTTCTCTTTTATGCCTCTTTTTAGTTTATGTACACTCTTGTTAATTTTGATTGCTTTAATGCAATTTTATGTTTTGATGTTTATTGATGTTTGTTTGAGTTTTTGTTATTATTTTTTTGCATTAGGTAGTTTTAGATTTTATATTTTTTGCTATTTTAACATGCCTTTTTTATGCATGTTAAGTGTTTGTTAAAATGTCTCCTTTAGTTTTAGAGTAGCTTTTTAGCATTCTTGACTTGGAAAGAGAAGTTTGGCAATCTTGAGTCATTGATACCCAATTTATATTGGTGATCTAGAGTTTTTAGTTAATCTTGTGTCCATTGACATTACTTATGGATTGGAGTTACCTAGGCATATTTAACTTTCTCCCAATGTTGGAGATAATGTAATAGGATTAGCTCTTGGTAATTATTATGTTATGATTAATGACTAGGATAGAAAACTTTGATTCTCAATCCTTGCCATGAATGCCTCTTCAGTAATTGTTATCTTTAGTTGCTTGATTTACTTTCTTGCCATTTTATTTCTTGCTTTCTTATCATCAACCCACCTTTGTGAATCTCACAACCAATAAGACTCGATTGTAATTCCTAGGGAGAATGATCCGGGAGTAATACTCTCGGTTATTTTTATTGGATTGAACTTGTAACAACTAAAATTAAACTTTGATTGAGGGTTATTTGTTGGTTTGGAACTATACTTGCAACGAAGTGATTCTTTTATTGAGAAGAAATTCCGAACCAATGGTGACCTTTCATCAAGTTTTTGGCGCCATTGCCAGAAAATTACAATGTGTGCTTTTTATTGGTTATTGTTTATATGTGAATATTGTGAATACTTTGCTTTTTGTTTGTTTGCTAGTTTTAGTTTAGGAGTTTGTTTTCTTTATCTCTTATTAGCTTTGGTTTTGGTTTTTCCTTTTCACTATGAATTCTCATCCCTTTGACTATGAGTTTAGTTCTAACTATGTTATAGAAAATGGGAATTTTAATAAGGATGTGCATCAAGGATGGAGAAATCAAAGGTGGGAGGAGCCTCAAGCATATGATCAATCTTCATAGCAATAACCTCCTCCAATGTACTATGAGCATAAACCATCCCATGCTGCATATCAATCCAATGGATATGGTGGACCTCCTTGTGGTTATCAACCATAACCACCATATGCCAATGAGCCATATCCTCAACATAGCCCTCAACTACCATACGCACAAGCCCCATACCACCAAAAACCTCCATATGACTCTAATCCACATCCACCATACCAAAAACCATATAAGCCATATGAACCATACTTAGAGCCACAACAATTCCAACATCAATACTCCCAAGAACCACCATCTCCATACTATTACCAAGATGAACCGCCTCCCATATATGAAAACTTTCAACCACATGATGAATTCTCCTTCCCACCATAACCCGCCATGGAAGAATACCCACATCCATCGATCTAAGAGCAACATGATCCTAATTATGTTGTGGAACAAGAGCCAAGGGATCGTCTCAAGGAAGCAATGAATCGACTTCAAGCAATCATATTTCAAAAAGAGCAAGAGGAAGCCTAAAAGAGGCACGAAGCTATCATGGCTAACCTTGCCAAAATTAAAGCCAACTTGAACTCATGGGATTCATGCCACAAACAAAGCACTTCCATGGATGAATGCAGAGAATCAACCAAAGAGAGGAGCATGAAAGAGACCTTAAAATATTAACTTGAGAACAAGGAGATGGAGTATGTTTTGCAACAAATGGAAGGGATAGAGATTGTTGAGGAAGAAGAAGTGGTTGAAGACCTAGGCGAAGTTGAACAAGAGATGGATTCCAAGCTTGAGAACACTTCCTCACCAAGTAATGTTGTTGATAATTTTGTGGAAGTTGTTGAACCTTCTTCTATTGAGCTTCAAATTGATGTTGAGGAGGATAATGTGCAACCTCCAAGGCATAGTATGAATGATGAAAGATTGGAAGAGGTTGAGCAAGAAGCAAGCTCCACCATTGAAGATGATTCTACACCAACCAATGTGTCTTTTGAAATTGTTCAATCTCCCTCATTGTGTTGTGAAATTGATGACAAGGAGGACCGTGCACAACCTCCGACACATGGCTTGAGCAATGAGGAGTGTATAAAAGAAGTTGGTGAATAAGGAATTGAAACTGAGGAAGCTTGTCAAGAGGTGGAAGTAATCTAAGGAAAGCACAAGGAAATGGAAACTACAAGGCTGTTGGAAGCCTTTCTCACTAAGCAACCATCTATTCTTTCATTCAAGTGGGTAACTCTCTTATTCCTAAGCTTTACTTACTTGAATATGGTTTGCTTGAGACAGATGGTCAACTTAGAGCTCTTTGTGACTTTAAGAGCAAAATAGAGATGGTTAGTGGTTGGAAACACCATTCTAGGTTCATTGTGGTTGCATCATCAAGGTTTAGGTGCAAAGGTTGGAGGAATACTAAATTGAACGGGTGTAAAACAAGCCCAACATACATGAGGATCAATTTTGGGAGCTCATAGCTTGTGAAGAACTCCATCAAAGCTTGGTGCAATGGAATTGGAATCTTGGTGCATTTTGGAAATCCAAGTATTGGTGGAAGTTCAAGGATGAGTATAAGCATAAGCCACCATGTCAAAGTGCTCACCAAATGTCCAACTTAAGGACTTTAAATAAAAGTGTTAGGTGGGAGACACCCCACCATGGTAAACTCTTTCAATCTTGTATATATAGTTTATGAATGAATTGAGTTACCATTGTTAGGCACTTTCTTGCCTTTGATATCAGTCATGTATATATTGCATTATATGTTAGTTTGTTTGGTTAGATTTGTGTCTTAAGTTGTAGGTTAATGGTTTTGAATTGTATCTTGTTTGGCATTGCATTTTTTGGTTTGAAATGCATAGTTGAGTGTTTGAATAATGTCCTTTCCCAAAAGATAAGGACTTAGTTAATTTTTGAAAATTTGGTTGGTCTTGAATGTGTACATAATGGTGAAAATCCTTGCTTATCTTCATGTTGAAAAAAAAAGGGCCATGTCACGCGTATGCTTGACCCACGCATACGCGTGACACCCCAGAATAAGACCGTGCCAGGATCGTGCATGGATTGTGCCATCGCACGGTCCAAACAGAGAATTGTGCACGTAGCGTGTGGGAACTATGCGTCTAGCACAATGTCTTTCCACGCGTGCACGTGGGGCATCACCTTTTGTTTTTCCCTGTCCCGTCACACGTACGCGTCGCCTACCATTTCCCCCATGTCACTCATGCATGACCCACGCATACGTGTGACCCCCCTGCTTCATACACTCTTCTTTTCTTCTATTCTTTCCATTTCTTTTCTTCTTCTCTCTTCTCCTCTCTCCTTTCCCTCCTTCAACCATCATCCACCACCACCATCCACCATCCACCGTCATCTTCTTTAGTTAGTTGGTTAGTTAGTTAGTTAGTTTAATTTTCTGTTTAATTTTCAGTTTTAGGTGATGAGTGTTGGATTGTTAATTTGATTTGATGATTCTGCTGAAATTGTTTATTGTTGGATTTCTTTGTTGAGGTTATAATTTGTTACTTGTATTGAATTTTGCTTCTTTGATATTTTTACATACCAAGTACCTGTGAATTGCCTTCCAAGCATTCTAAATATTTTGAATTGCATGTTTTGGCCACCATGTGATTTAAATTCTTTAACCATGACTAGGAAATTTCTTGATGTTGGATGATGTGCATTTATCCCTATGCATTATGTTGTTTGATCATATGCATCCATATGTTATACTTATACCTTAATGACGTGTTAATTTTAATTGTTTAACTATGTGCTCTACACGTATTTGAACCTAGTCATTTTGGCATAGTACTTCATTTGTGAAATTGGGTTGTAAGCTCACCTAGGGACATCTTTTTGAATTTCTCAAACTATATGGACTATGCTTGCTATGTGATTTATTTCAAATTCTATCTCTTTTTCTAAGTTGTATAGCACCTATGTTCCACCTTTTATGTCAATTAGGTGATGCAAACTAAACTTCAAAGTTTACCATTGATTGATATATAAATTTCATATTTCATTTGGTCCATTAAATTCTCTTGCACATCAATTAATGTCCATTCATTATCCATTTCACAATTGCTTAATTATTTGCTTGAATGCTTCTATGATTCTTTATTACTTGTTTGTTTGTCTTAACCTACAAGTTTTCTTTGAAGTATTTCAAGCGCACTAAAATGAGTGAAGTGCGTTTTTGTGTAGTTGTGATAGAGTTTTCAATGCTAGTGTGTGTTCTAAACCGCATGCAACTTAGAATTCACACACGAATTTTGTCAATGTCATAAACTGAACCACTCACTTCATTTTAGTGATCATTGCCTCATTCCAACATTATATACTTCTTTGCTTTTGTATTTACTCGTCTCACTATCTTGTTTTCTATCTTTTAGGATGATTTTTCATAAGCAAAAAGGGAAGCAGAAGAAACAACACGTAGCAGCCGGTTGATCCACCAGCTGAAGGTGGCAATCCGTGTAGTCACCGTACCCTCTTGCTCATCTTTGAATGCACCGAGAACGGATAATAACAATGCAATAAAAAGGAAAAAAAGCCCCAAAGTAAAGTAATAATAACAATGCATATGTGATGTGAATTGAAAATAATACATGACTATGTAGAAAAAGTAAGAATTATGGGTAGCTAGGTGTTGTATTAGAATTGTATAGGTTGTTATGTGTTTGGTGAGAGCTTAGGTTAATCAAAGATTCAAATTTTAAGCTCATTTAGCCATATATATCCTTAAAAAGCATGCTTATAAGAGAATTGAGTGAATTAACCCTATACACTAGAGTGACTAGAGTGGATACACATCCGGTGAGGGGATCGATTGCTCAATTACATGTTTTCACCATGATCATCTATTATCTTGCAAGTTGTTACATTCTTTTCAATAACTCAATTCAATTGTGGATTTGATTTGATTGCGATTGCTTTATCCCTTATGTTAATACATGCTTTCGTGGAAATTGATTTATTTTGACCAAGTAGTTGCATGCATGTAGGTAGGTTGCATTTAGATAGTTTACATTGAATAAATGATGATACCCCTTTCTTATCTTTCTTGAGTTTAGCTTGAGGACAAGCTTGGTTTAAGTGTGAGGAGATTGATAAACCCCAATTTTGTGGTTTATCTTATGTTGAATTTAGTGAATTTTATCAACTTATCCCACATTTATTCGAGGAAATAGCATGGTTTTGTGAATTTCTCCTAATCTGTGCTTAAGAGTGAAAACATGCTTTTTAGACCCTTAATTAGCTAAATTTAATTCACTTCTATTCTACTCAATGCCTTGATGTGTTTGTTTAGTGATTTCAGGCTTAAGAGGCGAGGATTGGATCAAAGAAGTGAAGAAAACGCATGCAAGATGGAGAATTCATGAAAAATAAAGATTTGGTGATCATGAAAGGCCACACGTATGCATGACCCACAACTGCGTGAAAAAGAAATTTGCCAGGCCACGCGTACGCGTGACACTTGTCACGTGACTTTATTAAAGGAATACGCTGGGGACGATTTCTGGATGTGTTGAAGCCCACCAAATCCGACTCATTTCTGAAGCTATGAGAGGCCAAATTCAATAAGGATGAAGGGAGGAGCAATTAGTGTAGCTTAGAAACCATGCTTTTGGTCATTTTCTAGAGCGAGAAGCTCCCTCTTCTCTCTAGAATTAGGGTAGATTTAGGTTAATTTCATCTTAAACTTAGGTTTTAATCTTGTCTTGATTTAGTTTTTCTTGCAATTTCTTGTTTTTACATCTTTGTTTTCTTAGTTTACATTGTTAATTTCTCTTTTATGCCTCTTTTTAGTTTATGAACACTCTTGTTAATTTTGATTCCTTTAATGCAATTTGATGTTTTCATGATTATTGATGCTTGTTTGTGCTTTTGTTATTATTTTCTTACATTGGGTAGTTTTAGATTTTATATTTCTTGCTATTTTAATATGCCTTTCTTTTATGCATGTTAAGTGTTTATTAAAATGTCTCCTTTAGTTTTAGAGTAGCTTTTTAGCATTCTTGACTTGGAAAGAGAAGTTTGACAATCTTGAGTCATTGATACCCAATTTATATTGGTGATATAGAGTTTTTAGTTAATCTTGTTTCCATTGACATTACTTATGGATTGGGGTTAACTAGGTATATTTGACTTTCTCCCAATGTTGGAGATAACGTAATAGGCTTAGCTCTTGGTAATTATTGTGTTATGATTAATGACTAGGATAGAAAATCTTAATTCTCAACCCTTACCATGAATGCCTCTTTAGTAATTATTATCTTTAGTTGCTTGATTTAATTTCTTGTCATTTAAATTTTCTTGCCATTTTATTTCTTGCTTTCTTATCATTCACGCACCTTTGTGAATCTCATAACCAATAACTGAGTACTCGATTGTAATTCCTAGGGAAAACAACCCGAGAATAATACTCTCGGTTATTTTTATTGAGTTGAACTTGTGACAACTAAAATTAAACTTTGATTGAAGGTTGTTTGTTGGTATAGATCTATACTTCGACGAGACTATTTTTGTGTATAAAATTCTAAACCGGAGGTAGCCCTCTTTCAGTCTGTCACCATCAATAAGGGTGTCTCATCAATGTTGACTCGGGCGGCCTGACATAGGCGGAAGATGAGGTGGGGGAAGGCCAATCTAGCAGAGGTGGAGCCCTTTTCGGCTATTCTATATAACTCCTGAGGAATCACCTGATACACCTCCACCTCATTATCGAGCATGATGCTGTAAATCATCACGGTTCTGTCAACAGTAACCTCAGACCTGTTACTTGTATGAATGATGGAGCGCTGAATGAACACCAACCATCCCCGAGTAATTGCCATCAGATCGTGCCTGCCCAGCTGGTGTGGCTGACCTCTACCATCCCTCCTCCACTGTGCTTCGGGGAGGCATATATCTGTGAAGACCTAGTCCAGTCTTTGCTCAGTATTGACCCTCTGAGTGTAAGAGTGATGGCCGTCTCAGGATGGTTGCAGTTGAAGTATCTCCCTCACTCTCTCCGGACCAAACTCGAGGATCCTCCCTCAGACCATAGTGCGCTATTTCTTCGGGTCTGGATTCACGCCTTGGAAATGCTTGTAAGTCACCCAAACATTTGCGTAGAACTCCCTAACCATCAGCACACCCACATCAGTTACGGGATTGCATAGAACTTGCCATGGCACCATTCCTTTTCTCTATATCCTTGTGCATGGAGTAGTGGTTATCTTTGTCGTTTAATGGAACAAACGTAGCATGAGGTTGACCTGCGGTTGAGACCATTTTATTATTCTTGATTGTCAATACACCATTACGAGAATTTTTTATTGCACCATTATAATTCATCGTCACATGTTGTGAAGGCGTGTGCATTAATGACGTTTTGGTGGAATCAGAATGTGTGGGACCCACTATTTTCAAATGATTAGGATTGGATGAATCATTATGCAAATTGACTCATTTGCCCTTTGATCTCCCCTCAGCCCTAGTCCAACCATCACTCTTTGCATGTGAATTACTCTCTTCATGCAACGTCGTCTTCTCATATTGCTTTTGTATGAGATTTTTAGGGTTTCCAAATTCAAAAACTAAACCTTCCACCTCGTATTATTTTCTGTCACCATTGTTTCTAGAACAAGCTCCACCACTTGCAATAGCTCTGGCTCTACCATTTTCTTGGCTCTCGGTTTCTCGCAGTCATGTGCAATGTGGTCAAAACAACTATACTTCTTAGATATAACTCAAGTTTTCATACTCAACATCAAAATAGACACCATCAACCTTGATTTTCCTTATGACTGGAACCTCGAGGTCAACAAAACGCACGCTCGTGCATGCCTTCCTCTTTCAACTAGTTTTTTTGCTAAATATATTTTAATAGGATTCCCAATCGCCGCAGATATCCTCATAATTGCATCTTCATCATAGTACCGTATATGCTATGGCCGTTTATACGTATCCATATGGGGGTAAATCCAAATGACCCTTCACCGAATCTAAACTCAGGTGTCCAAGACTTCACTACTAAATAATAACCCCGTAACATCCAAGGCCCTCCAAAGAACATGTTTATACGATCTTTTACCAAATCAAACTTCACTAAAAAATGATTATTCCCACGTCCCTTTAACCTCCGCAACTTGTTAGTGATCACAGTGTAACTCATATTTTTTTTCCAACACCTTTATTGCAATAGTATCTTTATATGAAGTTATAAGGATAATTTTACCTTTTTTGGTAGATATCACATTCGATAATTCTGTCTTCTTGCTTTTCTATAACTTTTGCTAAACGATCAGTTGATCACCCACCAGGTGATGCGTCCTTAGTTATAAGTTACTAAAAAATCACACGCAATACAATTAGTTTTGAGATTGATCAGTACAAAATTGTTCTCAATCTTAATCACCCTCCCCCTTTCCTCCCCTCTCCCTTTAACATCTTGCACAAACCATCTCTCATTCTCTCTTTTATTGTTTCTGCAATTTCACCGACTACCTACCTTACCGTGTTTCGCCCTCACATACTCATCGCCACTCTCTCCCATCGCTATCCTCTTTAGATATAGTTATTAAGTACTAATTAAGAAGAGTAATGAGGTAAATGACAATAATAAACACAAATTATAACTCATAATATGAACAAAATATGGACACATTCTTAAAAAAAAATGTCTTTATTATACAAAGATTGGCAGAACATATAATTATACAAGTGTACAACAACCCGTTACAAAATTGTACTCACTCCTCTTTCTATCAAACTTTAAGTAAAACTATAAATAATTTCTTCTCTTTTTTCCCGTTCCCTAAGCTTCATGTATCACTATTGATCTAAAATTGAACTGTTACCCAATGAATTTCACCACCTTGTTCTTCATCAATCATCACCCGTGGCTAGTGTTTCTCTAACATCGAATCCTTCTATCAGCAACAAAACTATTAACACGTTTACCATGATCGTTATTATTGTTGTTAGTATTGTTATCCCAAAAGTACCCTAAGAAAGTTTTGGCAGCGTCCAAGCTTGGAAAATAAGTAGGCTCCATAAATATCTGAGTCAGTGAGTCACCACCCTCGCAACCCATCCCAACTCGGTTCCCAGTCGCCTCCACGTTCCCCATAACCGCCGCCACCATCTGCTTGTATCCATAAAAGAACCCCTTCATAGCCTTCTCCACCGCCTGCATCCCTTGCAGCACCTCCACCTTCTCCCTCTCCTCCTCCGCCGCCGCCGCGTAAAGCCTCATCGCTGCCTCCTGAATCCTCGGCCCTCCCGTTGGATCCACCTCCGCTCCCACTACTTCCGGCACCTTCTCCCTCAGCTCCTTACACATCCTCGCCACCTCAACCAACTCCCTCGACCGGAAACAAAACGGCACCGTTTCGCCTATGCAACCGTTTTTCAACGACCTCATTGCCAGCTGGCTCTTCATCAGTTTCAAGAAATCGTTAGGATCCATTGCCATGTGAACATCCATAACTTCTTCCAGAAGCTTCCAGATCCGCTCCACCGCGTCGAGATCACTCGCGGCCTTCTCGAACTTCCTCCCTTCGATTGATCCAGCGATTCGTTCTAGAAGCTTCTGCATTACGCGGATCCACGATTCCAAGATCTGGTGCGCCGCATGAACGTTCACGTTCTCGTAGTTCCCCTCCAACGGCGTCGCCTGGAGCGTGTGGAGTTCTCTGGGCCTGCAAACCGCATCGTAAAGGAGACTGGGCTTTCCCGAGAGATTGGGCTCACCTAGGCCCAAAGTGTACGGACACCTTGTCATCTGGCACTCCACGGTGAGGAGGATCCTCTGAGCTGCGTCCTTCGATCTCCGCCACGTGGCGAGTCTCGGAAGCAGGCTGGACTCGCTGTAACTAATTCTGTTACCGGATTCTGCGAGATTAGCGGTTGGTGCAGTGCCACGTGTTTCCGTGTCTTGTTCTTCGTCCTCGCAGAGAATAGATATGATCTCGATCTGACACGTGGCGAGTGACTCAATCTTACGGTTCCATTCTCTTCGGTTCGCGTAAGGTCTTGGATCCGATGACACAGTGGAGAGGAACCGGAACGAGATTTCAAGAGCTTGCAACGCGGGTTTTAGGATTGGCTCGTTGTTCCAGGTTGGGAAGTCTCTGTGGGACCACAGTTTTCGGAGGTCCGGGAGGCGGAGGTAGTGGTCGTAGGCGGCACAGAGCGGAGGAGGTGCGGGGGAGAAGTCTGTTGTGGTGGGGAAGGGAACATGCAGAGAGGGACCGCGCGGTGACTGTGAGGGGTTCGAAAGTTTTGGAGGATTTGATGACATGTCGGAGTTGACCATGTTTGTTTTCCAATGCAAATCAACCATTTTTCAGTGACAAAATAGATTTTGATGTGTGTTGAATTTGGATAGGGTTGTAGGTTTTTAATTTGGGCTGTGGAATAATTGAAATGATAAGTGAAGAGAGGACCGGTATTTATAGATGTGGAAATGGATGTGAGAGAGAGACAGAGAGGAAAGACGCGTGGACTGGCAGCATGGAGAACGAGGAATTTGAAAGTCGGCTTGGTGTGGAAAATGATTTTCAAATTATCCACAATATAATAAAACTTGCCTTTTTTTTAAGTATTAATTTAGAGGTTTTGGTAAGTAAGCAAGTACGTGAATTAAGACAAGGAGTTTTGTTTATGTTAATGAATATAAAATTGGAATAAAATTTTAGATTGGATTGAATGAGGAAAAGGAGAGGAAGGATGGGAGCGGCACATGAAGGTTGAAGCTTATCCAAAACACCTAACATGGGGGAGTAAGGGAGGAAAGAATGAAATAGTTGTCTGTTTACGTTGAACCGGGGAACTAGAATAGAATAGTGTTGTTGATATCTTTGTTTAGAATAGAAATCTAGAAATTTAATTTGGTCAAAGGAAGATTAGTAGAACGAATTACTAGTGGGGTCGTCGAAGGTTAGACCTGTTGAACTGGTATATATTGCGAGTTGTATGGTGTTTCGCAGCTTGGGTACCACTTTTTTGACATTGTGGCCAATCACTAGTTGCCCTCTTGTGTGAAGCAATGGTTGGGCTTTTTCCACTTTTGGTACCATCTCATCTCTAATATCGACTCAACTAAAACATCCAGCTGCACCACCACTTGCCTTTTCTAATTTTTACGCTGAAGTATACTAATGACCAATTTGTTTGATTGCTAATGCTGAGTGTTTTTTCTCTTTTTTTTTTTCTTTTTTCTCTTTAGACATTTCCAAACTACGTTTAAAATACAAATATTTGTGTTTGGAAACGGAACCGGTTTAATTGGATGTGTGGATAAAGATAGAGTTTCATCGCGAATTAAATTTTTAATTAATAATTAGTTAATAAAATAATAGACGGATAAAGATTAAATATTTAAATTATTATTGCAAAAAAATTAATTAATTATTAGTTAAAAATTAGATTTAATTAATATGTGTCTTAAGAGTACATGATAAATTTATTATTAATAAAAAATTTTAAATATTTTTATTTAATAAATATAAAATAAATATGTTAAAAATTTAAATTTTTATATTTTAATAATCTTAACATGTGTTTTATCGATAAATTCAAAAAAATTTATTTTCAATTTTTTAGAATAAAATATTATTTTATTTTTAACATTTGGAATTTAAAGACGAATTTATATATTAGGGTCTGGGGATAAGTGTCTTCACTATAATTTAAAAATTTTTTGAGTAGTATATAACAATAATAATTATTTGTCTCATTAAATTAATTAATTTGACCCCATTTAAATTTTTTTTACACAATTTTTAGTATTTGATAGTCAATTTGAGAATTTTATTTTAGATATACATTTTTATGATTAATTCTCGAATTTGAATAGAATGAATGTTCTTTATTAAATATTGGTTAAGACTTAAAAGAATATTGTTTATCGATAACGGTTTCTTTTTTTAAAGTTAGTTTTAATTTTGTCGTAGCAACTACATCAGTTGAAAGAACTTTCTAAGTTATGAATATTATAAAGAGTTGGTTTCATAATTGTAAGAAGATAAATTTTTAAATAATTGTTTGGTTATATATAAAGAGAGATATTTGATTGTATTGATAATAAAAAAATTATTCATTTTTTAAATATAAAACTTAGAATAATCAATTTCTAAAATATATATTATTATTTAATTTACTATTTTTGTATTTTAATTTGTTAGTTAGATAATTTAAAAACTAATTATATTTTACAATAATAAAATATAATTATAAAAATTAAATTTAATTATTCTATTAGTTTTTATAACTTTATCAAATTTTTATTTAGATCCTTATAATCTAAAAATTTGTAATTATATTGAGTCTCTATATTAGATAAAAAAAATTAATTACGTTCTTTTTAACTTTAATTTTAACATTTGTTTTTATATTTAATGTAGGATGAATTATAAAATATTTTTAAAAAAATTTTAGGGTTAGTGTATATTTTCTAAAGATGACAACTAGAAGGATTTGATTAAATTTTTTTACCTAATATAATGAACTTTTAGACTATAAGAACTTAACTAAAAAATTAGTAAAGTATAAGAACTAATAAAGTAATTAAACCAAAAAAATACTATTATTTTATGCATATTTTATTTTCACTGTCAAAATATTTTAAATTTGTCACTATTTAGGATAAATTTTAAATTTTTTTAATATTTAAATTGTTCTATTTGTGTCTACAATCTTTTAAAATCGATTTAATTTTATTCTACTATTAACTCTTTTAACATATCACAAACAGAATTATATAAAAAATAGATTTTTTTTTGCACTAAAAATAGAGGGTTTAAGGTAAAAGCATGTGATTATGATATGTGGTCTGTATTTTGTTAACAAGCTGTAGGAACCAACTTGGTTTAATGGTAGTTTATGTATGATGTGATTGTGAATGAAATGCAAAGTAAACTACCATTATGCCTTCAATTAATATGTTTAGGCAGTTTTGCAATGCATAAATATAACAACTATTTGCACATGTAATTAAATGACATCACAATGATCAAATAATTAATAGAATAATTTTGGTCACCAAAAATTTAGATATTGATAAAATTAATTACAAAAAAAATTAAACTAACGTTATAATTATAAAAAAATATTTTTTTAATAATAATAATTAATTATTAAATTTAGAATTGACTCTATTAATTTTTTTTGAAATTCTTAAATTATCCTTTATATTATTTTTTTCATTTTAACCATTAATTTCTTAAAGAATCAAAACTAAAATCAACCTTAAACTATAGAAATTTTTTTACGATTAAAAATAAATTACCATTTGTACCCAAAAAAAATACAAATACTGACAAATATACTCACATAAGAATAAAACCACAATTATAATCACAGAAGATGATTCTCGTGTGCCAAGAGTACCCGAACATTGGTTACACAATTACATAATATATATTTTGTCGAATTATTGTGTCTGTCTATTGAATATATTTTAGACAAAATATTCATTAATATTCGTTTCATAGGTATATTTTTTGTATTTAATTGTATCTTAATATGTCTTAATAAAAAATAAAAAAATTTTAAATATATTTTGAACATATTTAAATAATATCATGTGTCAATATATCTAATTTTATTTTTAATATATATTTTTTGGATAAATTTAAAAACAATATATATTTTTATTTATTAAAATAAAAAACTATTTTAAATTTCATTAAAGAAATCTACGTCATATTATATTTGTTATTTGGAGCCTTGGAGGTGAGGTAATGACAGAAGGGAAATAATATAGAGACAAGACTAGGTGCGTGTGCTATGGGAATGGGTGCATGAATTGATTAAACGGTGATTGCTACGGTCACAGGGGAGTGGGGAGAATAAAGCCGTAATCAAAGAAGTTGGAATTATTACTTCATTAGTTGGCGGAAATCGCGAATTAAGGCGTGGCTTCCGGGACAGACGAAATTTAAAAGGCTGCGCCGTGTCCACATCCACTGATTCTTATTTTTTCCTTTCTTGCTTCTTTTATCTTAACATGTATCCGTATCACTCTATTCTCCATATTTTTTAATATTTATTTTTATTTAAATATGTATTTTATAGTATATATATAATTAATTTTGTGATTAATTTTTAATAGGTTTTGTTAATCTATGGTTTAAAGACTCATTTTAAAATTTTTTATTATCATATTTTTAATATATATTTTTAAGATATAAATTAATTATTTTTTATATAATTAGATCTTTATCTTTTACGTGTATACTTCTTTAGTTTATCGTTGTTTGTAGAAATTATACATTTAAAAGATGAAATTAAATTAAAAGTACATTTTATATATGCAATTTGAAGATTATTTTAATTTTATTCTTAAATTTTAATTTATTTAATTTTATTTAATTTTAATTTTATTTTATTAGGATTTAATGTTTTTTAATTAAATTGAACTAAAGATAAAATTAATATCAAAATAAAATATTAAAAATAAATTGAAACAAAATAAAATTTAAAATTAAAAAATTAAAACAATTAAAGAAATAAAATATAATTTTTTCTTAAAAAATTTGTAATCAAATTAGAAAAAAAAGGTTAAAAAGGGATTTGATTTTAGAAGCATTTTTTAATGGGACAAAAAATTAAAACCAAAGAGACACTTATATATTTTAAAAAAAAAACTTATTTTTTATTACAATAAATAATAAGTGAAGTATAAGTAATCTTAAAAATTAGAAGAGTTAACTAATTGTAATTTAGAGAAGTTCAGAATTGGTCTTATATATATTTTCTGTGAATTTTATATAATAAATAATATTTCTGTATATATTACAACATTTTAAATTTGTTCCATTTTCATGAATATATAATTTATTACAAACATTCTTTAATGTCAATCAAAAATTTATTTTTTATCTTTTACGTGTATACTTTTTTAGTTCATTGCTGTTTTTAGAGATCGTATAATTAAAAATTAGAATTAAATTAAAAGTACATTATATATATATAACTCGAGGATTATTTTAATTTTATTTTATTTAACTTTATTTAATTTTAATTTTATTTTACTAGGATTTAATGTTCTTTAATTAAATTGAAGTAAGGATAAAATTAACACAAAATAAAATATTGAAAGTAAATTGAAACAAAACAAAATTTAAGATTAAAAAATTAAGACAATTAAAGAGATAAAGTATATTTTCCTCTTAAAAACTTGTAATTAAATTATTAAAAAAATGCTAAAAAGGAATTTGATTTTAGAAGTTTTTTAATGGAACAAAAAATTAAAACCAAACAGACACTTGTATATTAAAAAAACTCATTTTTTATTACAATAAATGATAAGCGAAGTATAAATAATCTTAGAAATTAGAAGAGTCCACTAATTGTAATTTAGAGAAATTTAGAATTGGCCTTAAAAGATATTTTTTTTTTGTAGACATTATATAATAGATAATTTTTCTATATATATTACAAAATTTTAAGTTTGTTCCATTTCAATGAATATATAATTTATTACCTGTATTTTTTAACGTTAATATGAAATTTTATCTCTATTTTTTATGTGTATACTTTTCTGTAGCTCATTGTTATTTCTAAAGATAGTATAGTTGAAAATTAGAATTAAATTAAAGGTACATTTTATATATATAACTTGAGGATTATTTTAATTTTATTCTTAAACTTTATTTTATTTAACTTTATTTAATTTTAATTTTATTTTATTAGAATTTAATGTTCTTTAATTAAACTGAAGTATAGATAAAATTATCACAAAATAAAATATTAAAAGTAAATTGAAATGAAATGAAATTTAAGATTAAAAAATTAAGATAATTAAAGATATAAAGTATATTTTTTCTTAAAAAATTTGTAATCAAATTATTAAAAAAAAACTAAAAAGGAATTTGATTTTAAAAGCAATTCTTACTAAGGCAGAAAATTAAAATCAAACAGACACTTGTATATTAAAAAAATTATTTTTTATCACAATAAGTGATAAACGAAGTATAAGTAATTTTAAAAATTAGAAAAGTACACTAATTATAATTTAGAAAACTCAGAATTGGTCTTAAAGATATTTTCGGTATAATTCGTATAATAAATAATTTTTTCGTATATATTATAACATTTTAAATTTGTTCCATTTTAATGAAAATATAATTTATTACAAGCATTTTTTAATGTCAATAAAAAATCTGATCTTTATCTTCTGCATGTATATTTCTTTTGCTGATCGCTGTTTTTAGAGATTGCATAGCTAAAAACTAAAATTAAATTAGAAGTACATTTTATGTATGCAACTTGAGGATTATTTTAATTTTATTCTTAAATTTTATTTTATTTAACTTTATTTAGTTTAAATTTTATTTTATTAGGATTTAATGTTCTTTAATTAAAGTGAAATAAGGATAAAATTAACACGAAATAAAAGGATCAAAGTAAATTGAAATGAAATTGAATTTAAGATTAAAAACTTAAGACAATTAAAGATATAAAGTATTTTTTTTCTTAAAAAAGTTGTAATCAAATTATAAAAAAAAGGTTAAAAAAGGATTTGATTTTAAAAGCATTTTTTACTGGAGCAGAAAATTAAAACCAAACAGATACTTATATATTTAAAAAAATTATTTTTTTATTACAATAAGTGATAAGCGAAGTATAATATAAGTAATCTTAGAAATTAGAAGAGTATACTAATTATAATTTAGAGAAGTTCAGAATTAATTTTAGAGATATTTTCTGTAAATTTTATATAATAAATAATTTTTTCGTATATATTACAACGTTTTAAATTTGTTCCATTTTAATGAAAATATAATTTATTACAAGCATTTTCAATTAATAAAAAATTGATCTTTATCTTTTACCTGTGTACTTCTTTAATTCATTTAATTTATTTCTAGAGATTGTACAGTTAAAATTTAGAATTAAATTAAAAGTACATCTTTTATATATACAACTAGAGAATTATTTTAATTTTATTCTTAAATTTTATTTTATTTAACTCTATTTAATTTTAATTTTATTTTATTAGAATTTAATGTTCTTTAATTAAACTGAAATAAGGATAAAATTAACACAAAATAAAATGTTAAAAGTAAATTTAAACAAATAAACTTAAGATTAAAAAATTAAAACAATTAAAGATATAAAGTATATTTTTTTCTTAAATTTTTAATCAAATTATTAAAAAAAAAAGTTAAAAAGGGATTTGATTTAAAAGCCTCTCTTATTGGAACAGAAAATTAAAACCAAACAGACACTTGTATATTTAAAAAAAAAAAACTTATTTTTTATTAAAACAAGTGATAAGGGAAGTATAAGTAATCTTAAAAACTAGAGGAGTACACAAATTGTAATCTAAAAAAGTTCATAATTAATCTTAAAGATATTTTTGATAAACTTTATATAATAAATAATTTTTTCGTATATCTTACAACGTTTTAAATTTGTTCAATTTCAATCAATATATAATTTATTACAAGCATTTTTTAATGTCAATACAAAATTTGATCTTTATCTTTTACGTGTATTTTTTTAGTTTATCGCTGTTTCTAAAAATTGTATAATTAAAAATTAGAATTAAATTAAAAGTACATTTTATATATTTAACTTGAGAATTATTTTAATTTTGTTTTTAAATTACATTTTATTTAACTTTATTTAATTTTAATTTTATTTTATTACGATTTAATTTCTTTAATTAAACTAAAGTAAGATAAAATTAACACAACATAAAATGTTGAGAGTAAATTAAAACGAAATGAAATTTAAGATTAAAAAATGAAGACAATTAAAGATATAAAATATATTTTTTTTCTTAAAAAAATTGTAATCAAATTATTAAAAAAAGTTAACAATAAATTTGATTTTAAAAATATTTTTTAATAGGACAGAAAATTAAAATCAAATAGACACTTATATATTGAAAAAAACTTATTTTTTATTACAAAAAGTAATAAGTGAAGTATAAATAATTTTAGATATTAAAAGAGTACACTAATTATAATTCAAAAAAGTTCAGAATTAATTTTAAAAATATTTTCTATAAACTTTATATAATAAATAATTTTTTCGTTTATATTACAACATTTTAGATTTGTCCCATTTCAATGAATATATAATTCATTACAAATATTTTTCAATATCAATCTTCTCCATAATCAAGAAGAATCGGGCCGACTTATGGATAGAAATGGCTGGAATGATGTATGCACTTTAGGATGAATTTTAATTTGAGTTAAAGGCTATTATTTCTTGGAAATACAAATTTTTCATATATAATCAAAATGTACTAGTCGATAAGGAGAAGAAAAAAAAAAGTTTATATCGTAAAAAGCTACCAACAAGTATAAAAAAATCGTTTTGTGACTTCCCAATACAAATTGATGTCATTAATCATTCGGTAGAGTTTATCTCTTAGTGAACTTTAGCATATGTATCTCTGATTTGGATCGGAGACTATCTTTCCTTAATTCAATCAAAATGCTTCTTTTCCAAGTTTTAACCTGTGACCTCACGTCTCTATCTTTATGGCAAATGGATCAGCCGAAACTTAATGATTAATAAAAAATTAAATTTATTTAATAATTTTTGTTTGTATAAAATTTTAAATAATTGATTATATAATAAATATTATTTAAATTATTTTTTATTAGTTTAATATTAATAATAATTAATTATAATAAGAATATATAAAGAATACATAAAATTAATTATATTTAAAAAAATTAATTATAGTTTAAATAATATAATCTTTTCATATTTATCTCAATGTGATAAGTTCAAAAATGTTAAATATTTTTTTTAGTACCAAAAAATATTTTTTCTACCATGCTCTGAAACAAAAATGTTAAATGTAAAAGAAAATAAATTTGTTTTTAAGTTTCAACTTTTAAAAATTCAGTTAAATTGAAAAAGAAATTGATTAGAATGTTTGAAGTTATAAAGGTTAAATATAAATTTATAAAATTACTTTTCAGATAAGTATAATAATAATTTTTCATCTTCATAATCACTTATTTTAATTTATGGTCTGATTATATATTTAAGAATTTTTAACTAAATTTAATAAAATTGCTTTAAATTTAATAAAAATTACTCACACAACGTGCGCATATTTCGCTCACTTTTCTTTTTCGCATATTTAATTTTCTACACATCGTCATTCTGTTAAGAAGAAGAATAATTTGAATTTGAATTGTGCAGAATTATAAAAAAAACATCGAAAGTTTTTAATTTAACACAAAAAGTTTTTTAATTTTGATACCCAAATTTTCTAACCGTGACACAGATTCTTGTTCAAATGGTAAAACAAGAAAAATTATGAAAATGTAAAATCAAGAGGAAGAAGAGTTTTAAATTGTGTAAAATTTATTAGAAAAATAGCATCAAAATATTTTAACCGTTACACAAAAGGGGTGTTTTAAGTTAGAAACATTTAGAATTCCTTAACCTCAAGACCATCTATGTTAAATCATGAGAAAGAAATATAATGCACGAAATTTAAACTCGCACAACTGAACCGGCAAGTGCACCGGATCGTCCAAGTAATACCTTAGGTGAGTGAGGGTCGAATCTCACGAGAATTGCCGGATTGAGCAAGTTGTGATTATCTTAGTCAGGCGAATAGAAAGGTAGTTTTGATTGTCGTAGGCGCATAAACAAACAATAACAAAAGTGATAATTAAGTAAGATAAAGACAGTAATGAGTAGTCAGTTAAAGCTTCGAAGGTGCTTCTTCTGAATTAACACGTCATACTCTCTACTTTAACGATGAATGATACATTCAATGGCAAGACTGTAAGGGATTAAGCCATGGATCGTGGTCATTAATCTCCTCAGGTCCAGACCAAACATCCGAACGGACTAGATCAATTTGGGAGAGGGTGAAGCGCGCGCAAGTCAATCCCTTTGATGATCCTACTCAAAACGCCACAGACAAGGTCGGATCTTCCGGACCAGAGACTGATGCTCTTATGGTTCTAGCCCTTAGAACCACAGGGACCTCAATTTCCCCTGACTAATGAGGTTATATGTCACATACCCTAATTAGTCCAGATAATTCTGTTGGAACCTGTGATGCATCCTCAAGCTGTATCTCAATACTATCCGGGTCAGGACTCGTAAGGAACTCATGTAGAATCGAGATTCATAAGGATGAAAAACGACAATGCATCATAGAATAGAATCAAACATAGATTGAAGTAGAAAAGTAATTGCATTAATCCATAGAAATCAGCAGAGCTCCTCACCCTAACTCAAGAGGTTTAGTAGCTCATAATTTACAGAGAAACTTAGGTGCAAAGTATGGTATCTGACGAGAGGTTTTCTATCAGTAAACAAATTTAAAAAATATAATCGCGTTGTAAGTATAGTTTCTAAATCAACAGAGGATCCTTTCGTACAAAAAACTTGTTTGTCACTTAAGCAAACCCAATAAAATTTATAACCGAAGTATTTAAACCTCGGGTCGTCTTCTCAAGGAATTGCAGGGAGGTGTGTTTATTATTGGTTATGGAAAACAATATTTTTGGGTTTTTGAAAGGTTTGAACAAGAGAAATAAATTGCAGGAATTAATAAATCAATAGCTAAGAAAACTCTTGGCAAGGTATGAAAATTAGAAGCCCTATCCTAGTTATCCTTATCAATTGTGATGAGAATTATTCGTTGCTCCCACTTAGTCAACCTCTAACTATGAAGGTAAGTCAAGTGGATGAATCAATATGAATCCTCAAGCCCTAGTCAATTTCCAAAGAAAGACTAGAGTTAGTGGAATTCAAGTCAATTAGCAACTTCCAATTATCAATCAACAAAAGAGTTTGATAACTCAAGAGTCTCTAATTACTCAACCAAAGCCAAGAATATAGAAAGCTAAATAAAAATCATATATCTGAAATACCTCAAATTGCATTAATAAAAGAAATCAAATCTAACATGAAAAAGTTCATAAGCCAATTTGGTAACATAAGTCATTAATAAATAAAAGCATTATAGTATCTAAAAGTAGAAGAGAAATCAAAATAAAGGAATATTGAACCTGGTATGAAGAAATAATCCTAATGACTAAAAGAGATCCTAATCCTAAAATCTAAGAGAGAGGAGAGAACCTCTCTATCTAGAAACTACATCTAAACCTAAAATTATGAATTTGAATGTTGTATTCTTGTTGTATCAATTGTTTCCTTATGAATGGATGTATTCTCCCACTTTATAGCCTCTAATTTGTGTTTTTCGGGCTTGGATTTGGACCGAAAAAAGGGTCCAGACATCGCTGGGGGCGACTTCTGCAATTTTCTGCACGTGGGGTTTGTCACGCATTTGCGTGGGTCACGCGTCCGCGTCATCTGGAGTTTTTCTCTTCCACGCGTCCGCGTCAGTCACGCGTTCGCGTCAGTTGTGTTTCGCGCTAATCACATGTCCGCATCGTTCATGTGTTTGCGTCGATGCCATATTACGCAAGGCACGCGGTCGCATCGTCCATGCATTCGCGTTGCTGCCAATTCTTCAAAAACTCCATTTTGTGCGTTCCTTCCATTTTTGCGTGTTTTCTTTCTGTCCTCTAAGCCATTCCTGCCCTATAAAGCCTGAATATACTCAACACACAGATCACGGCATCGAATGGTAATAAAGGATAATTAAATTTAACATTTTTAAGGCATAGGAAACATATTTTCACATATATCATAAAATAAGGAAGGAATTGTAAAACCATGCAATTCATATGAATAAGTGGGTGAAGAATTGATAAAATCACTCGATTGAGCACAAGATAAATCATAAGATAGTGGTTTATCAGTATCCGTCCTCCCTTGGAGGCATGTCCAATTCCTAAGTGTTCTCCTCTTTTAAATAGGAAATGCTAACCCTAAAAGATGTTAATTTAAAATTAAAAGTACAAAGATATGCGAAACTAAGCTAAGGAGTGCTAAAATCTACTTCTGGGCCCACTTGGTGAGTGTTTGGACTGAGCTTGGCGTCCAACTTGAGGGAGTGGGTGTTGAACGCCCACTAGGGAGTGTCTATGATGCTTTCTTGCTCCCTTTGTGGCGTTAAACGCTAGTTTGGGCGTTCAACTTGGGAGGTTGGTGCTTCTTGGGCGTTGAATACCAGAAAGGGGTAGTTTGGGCGTTCAACGCCCGTTTTGGGCAGTCCAATCTGAAGAAAAGTATAAACCATTATATATTACTGGAAAGCTCTAGAAATTAGCTTCTCAAAGTCGTTGAGAAGGCGTCAATTGGACCTCAATAGCTCAAGAAATGCGCATTCAAATGCACGGAAGTCAGATTCTGACAGCATCTGCTATGCTTTCCTTGCCTTTGAATCAGACTTTGCCAAAACTTGCCAAAATCACACAAAATTCATCTAATATCATAAGAAAAACACAAAATCTCAAAGTAGCATCCGAAAAGTGAATTTTGCATTAAAACCTACTAAAACATAATAAAACTTAACAAAATATGCTGAAAAAACTAAGAAATGACATAAAAAAGTGTATAAAATATCCGCTCATCAAAATACTTGAATGCAGAAGCGTACCTAAATTCATGAGAAAAATTAGAAGATTTTAGCTCTTTGATCTTCCTCAACCAAAGCCTTCTGTATGTATTCCTAACGTGCGAAAAATCGCCGATTAAGAATTTATAATAAAAATAGCGTTGCGAGTATAGTTCATAATCGACGAAAATTACACTTATCAATTTAAAAAGAGTTGTCACAATTTAGAATCAATTAACTGGGAGTAAAATTCCCAGTTCGTTTTCCAAAGAGTTGACAGACGAGTGCAAATTATTGATTAGGAATTTTCTGAGAAATTTTTAAGGGTTGAGAATGGAAAAATAAATAACTAAAAATCAAAGCAGTGAATAATAGCAATGGATATTATGTATTTGAATTAAAAGGCCTTGGATGAGAGAAGATTAATTGGGTTTCTATCCTTGTTGGCTTTTCCCAAGTGCAAGAGTAAAGGTTATTGCTTCCATTTAGTTATCCTCTTGCAGTTGCAAAGGAAGGTCAAGTGGGTGACACTAACTCTTGGTTCACAATTCTTAATCCCTTCCTAAGGAAGGATTAGTGTCAGTGAAAAGTGAGTTAGCTAGCAACCCCCAATTACAAATTAACTCTTGAGTATTCCAACTCAAGGAGTTCCAATTAATCAACTCCCAAGCTAAGTTGAGAGTTTTAAATCATAACATGAATGCCATTTTTCAACAACATGGAATAAGAACAAATAAGAGACATGATAAATGAAATAAATTAATTAAAGAAAATTTTAAAGTTGATAATTAATTGAAGAAATTCAAACAAGAAATGGAATTAAATGTAAAATTATTCATTATATTAATAAATCCCAAAATTGACAATATACATATATGACCACGAGCAAATTGAATAGAAAACAAAAGAGTAAAGTAATAGAAAAGCAAACTAGAATGATGAAGACTTCAATCGAAAGTAGACGGAGCTCTCTCAATATCCAATCCAAAAGCATAAAACTAAAATCTAAGAACCCTAAGAGAAGAAGTGTTCTTCTCTCTCTAAAATTCAAAACTAAAAGCTAAGACTAAGTGAATGTGAGTGGATGATGAGTCTCCACTTGCCCCTTGCCTCTAGGATGTGTTTTTGGGCTGAAATTGGGTCCAAAAGCAGCCCAAAATCGCCCCTTGCGAGTTCTGGTTAGTGCAGCACGTGACGCATTGTCACGCGTATGCGTCCCTACGTAATTTTCTATCCACGCATACGTATCGCTCCATGCGTGCGTGTCGCTGAACTTTCTCCTGGTCACGCATTTGTGTCACCCCACGCGTGCGCGTCACTGCTCGCCCATGAAATCCTTAATTCCTTGTGTTCCTTCCACTTTTGCATACTTCCTTTCCATCCTCTAAGCCATTCCTGCCCTATAAACCCTGAAAATACTCAGCAAACATATCACGGAATTGAATGGTAATAAGAGGGGATTAAAATTAGCAAATTTAAGGCCAAAGAAGCATGCTTTCAATCATAGCACCAAATTAGGAAGGTAAATGTAAAATTATGCATTTTATATGAATAAGTGTATGAAAGATTGACAAAATCCACTCAATTTAGCACAAGATAAACCATAAAAAAGTGGTTTATCAATCTCCCCACACTTAAACATTAGCATGTCCTCATGCTAAGTTCAAGGAATCCTAAAAGAGTGAATGGGGGAAAATAAGACTCATGCAATGCAACCTACGTATATGAATGCAACTATATGCTAAGATGTTTCTACCTACTTGGTTAAAAGTAAACAAGTTCTCCAAGACAAACATAAATCAGATTCCACTAATTCAAATCACAGAATAAGAGATAAGTAAACTTGTAAGAAGAGAGCTCATGAAAGTCGGGGACACAGAATCAAGCATTCAACCCTCACTGGAAGTGTATATGCACTCTAATCGCTCAAGTGTCTAGGGTTAATCCACTCTAATCTCCTCTAATCATGCTTTCTAAAACTTTGTTCTTTATCTAACCAATCAACAAATATTTAGTGTACAAATGCAAACATCATGAGGGCTTTTCGAGGTTGTAATGGGGCTAAGGTAAGGGTGACGACATATGTATGGCCAAGTGAGCTATAATTTGAATCTTTGACTAACCTAAGTTCTCACTTAACACACACACACACACACACTCTCTATATAATTCTAAAATCATGCTTACCTACCCAAAGTCTCACTTTTACAAAATTCCACACACTCATGTATCAGTTTTAATTCCATCTCATATGCATTGATCTTTTCATTGAACTTAACATTTGGGTAATTTTGTCCCCTATTCATTTATTTGATCTTATATATATATATATATATATATATATATATATATATATATATATATATATATATATATATATATATTTGAGAGCATAATATATCAATGCATATGGTTTCTCAAATTTTACACAAGTGAGCACCCAAATTCCCAATATTTGTCAATAAGATCAAAACATATTCTCATCAACCATAGTTCCCACATTTCCCCACACTTAGTTGACATATACAATCTCTATCTTAAGCTAACCAAAGATTCAAATAGGGTAATTAATTATTTTTTCGCTTAAGGTTAGTGATGTGGTAATATAAAGAACAAATGAGGGTTAAAAAGGCTCAAAGTAACAAACAAAGGTAAATGAAATAGTAGGCTATTTGGGATAAGTGAGCTATAATCAAATGATGGCCTCAATCACATATATACATGAATATACACTAAATAATGGACATATAGAATGGAACAAACTAAAGATTTCAATCATAGAGAAGAAAACACACAAGAATAAAATTCATGGTTAAATAATATAACCATATAATTAAGCTCAAAATCTCACAGGTTGTATGTTCTTTAGCTCTAAAACCATGTTCCAAATTAAAGTCTTCAAACAAGTTTAACATACATTTTTATTTAAATTAGTGAAATGCTATCAAACAGTGTCTTGATAAAGAATTTATCACTGAACCAAGTAGTACATACATGCAAGCAACTACTACTACCATGCAATCTATCCTATCTAATAAAAGAGAAAATGAAATATTGGTGGAGAGAGAGATGTTACCTTCGAAAGTCACTAACTGACATCCCCACACTTAAGGCTTGGCACGGTCCTCCATGCCATCATTGATCTGCAAGGTGTGCTCGGGATCTCCATTTCCAACGGCCAAATGAGGGGTGGGTAGGGGCGCCTCCGTGTCCATAGTTGGATCGCTTGTATCACCATGAAGGGAAGTAGAGTTCGAAGTGTCGGGTTCCTCCGGAGGTGGATTAGGAGAACTAATTAGCTCCTTGATGTAGTTGTACCAGCGCTTGTTGTGGCATTCAAGCTGTTCTATCCGCTGGCCGTGTCGGTCTAGCCTCCCCAGGATCTCAAGTAGCAACTGGGTGTTGGATGGTGATGGTGCATGGGATGTTGATGGTGGTGGACCGGAAGTTGACCGGGCTCCCAAAGAGGGGTTGTCATTCGGGCTCTTGGGTGGCACTTGTGGGATGATCCACTTCCCATGGGGGGACCAGTTCATCTGTGGAGGATTTGTACTCTTTACATCATCTGGTTCGCTCGGAACGCTAGCTGCAGATGCTAGTACCGTGACTAAGGCTGGGAAGGGAATGTTGCCAGCCGTGTGAACTCAGCCCATTGCCCGGCGGAGAAGTCTAGGGATATTAAGTGGCCTCTCAGTCAAAATACACCAAACAAGCACGACCATATACCCAGTGATAGAGGAGTCATGAGTGCTCGGCCAGACATAATGGAACATGATCTGTTGCCATAGACGAGCCTCATCTGTCAAATCATTAGCTGAAAGCCCCTTTGGATTAATCTTGTTTGGCCCATAAATCTAGGTGCTTCCGGGCTTAGCAATTACCTTAAGGACGGGGTCCCAATCAAAAGTATAACCTTTGCGGGCAATTTCCGCTTCTTGGAAAGCATCCAACCCTTCCGGATTGAGTGGGATGCCAAGCACTCGATGAAGGGTGGCTTCCGAAATAGGGACTTGCTTCCGTCACATATAGATTGAGTCAAGGGTCAGAGAGTGGTAATTAGCATAAAATTAGTCGACTCAAGACAAGTTGACTTCCATTGAATCTCGGTTCAAGAATCCCCAACGCCTTTTCTTCAGTCTATCCTCCGCATAATGTTGTAAATGGTCCGGTATCCAAAGGAGGCACTTGCGGTGCATAGTCTGCTCCATGATATTAGCATGCATCCTTTCACAGTAGAGATTAGCAAACTGCACCATATCTTTAGCATGGATCTTCTTGTCTGACTCATTAATGCGGATATCCACCTTTGATTTCTTATAAGGCTTTTGATGTGTGAGCGACTTTGGTGCTTGCCTTTTAGAAACTTTTTTCTTGGAAGACTTATCCTTTCCTTTCTCAGTAGTCATTCTGAAAAGAAGTGGAAAGGAGAATGGTGGATAAACAATTAAGGATAGTGAAGAATAAGTGTAGTGAAAAGTGGCAAAGAATACAAGAATACAAGCAAAGTTAAAATAGGGGTTCATTGAAACTTTTTCACAAACATGTGGTGTGCATTGTATAATTTAACAAGCAAGTGGGTAACGCCAACATATATAACCCATAAATAATGTCATCAAATAAATAGAAAAATTATAACCAATAGAGCAAGTGACACCAATCAATCCTATGAATTTATAAATGGAATAATGTTCCACCACCAATTGCAAACATACCATAAATTGGGAAGGAAATAAATAAGATTAAGTAAGAAGTAAAATTTAAAGTGCAACAAAAAGAACAATAACTCAATTAAATGTAACTAAATTAAATAAAAATAGAGAAAATAATGGCATAAGAATGAAACCTTAAAGTCAAGAGGAAGTAATGATAAGTGGGAGTGATAGAGAAAGAATAAAGTAAGAAAAGGAATAATAGGGAGAAGGGAAGAAGGTCACCGGAGAACGGTGGTCGCCGGAGAGAGGGGAAGAGGAGTAGTGAGTAAGGAAGAAGAAAGAACAAAGAAAGAATGTGGGAAGAAATAAGGAAACAGAAGAGAAATAAAAGTGGGGGGAGAAACGGCTCAGGCTAGGTCTGCGTTATTAGGATTCAAAAACGGCTATCGACGCGTAAGCGTCGTCCACGCGTACGCGTGAGGTGCATTCGTGCGATTCGCACGCTACTTGCATGGGCTCAGTGCAACTCACTGTTCGAGCCATGCGGAAAGCACACTTTCAGCTTCATTTTAGCATAATTCTGGGAAGCGCTGCGACGCATATGCATCACCGACGCGTACACGTGGTTAGCGTTGCACACATAGCACCGTTTCAGCACGAACCTGGCACAACTTTCTGTCCAGGTCGTGCTGTGGCGCTGTCCCAGCACGATTTCAGCATAATTTAAGTTTGGGCGTCGACGCAAACGCGTGGATTACGTGTATCCGTGACTTGCGCCTGTGCCCTTGGCCCCCTTTCTGCACGGCCTTAGCACAACTTTCTGTTTGGCCGTGCGGACGCATCATTCAGGCATCCTTTTAGTATAACGCCTGTCCGCGATCTCACGTGTGCGCGTCAGGCATGCGCACGCGTGGCTGGCCTCCTTTTTTTTTGTTATATAAAAATACTGTAAAACATAGGTAATCATGGATAAAAATAAAATAGAACTAATAAAAAGGGAAGATTATACCATAGTGGGTTGCCTCCCACCTAGCACTTTTGTTTAACGTCCTTAAGTTGGACGGTCCATGAGCTCAGTCCTCTTCCTTTGCTGGATCTGCCAAGAGGAAGATCTCCAGCTCCTTATTGTTCTTCATCTTCTCACCATGATATAGCTTCAACCGGTGGCCATTGACATTGAAGAAGTTGGGGCTTGAAGGGTGACTCAGGTGGAAGACTCCATATGGTTCTGCCTTTTCCACTCTATAGGGACTTTCCCATCTTAATCTCAACTTGCCTGGCATGAGTCTCAACCTTGAGTTATAGAGGAGGACTAAATCCCCAGCTCTAAACTCTCTTCTCTTGATGTTCTTGTCATGCACAACCTTCACCCTCTCCTTGTAGAGTCTTGAGTTCTCATATGCTTCTAGTCGAAGGCACTCCAATTTCTGTAGTTGCAGCTTCCTTTCAATTTCGGCTCCTCCCATTCCCGAGTTGCATTCCTTCACATCCCAGTAAGCTTTGTGTTCCACCTCTACCGGAAGGTGACAAGCCTTTTCGTAGACTAGGCGGAACGGACTCATGCCGATCGGTGTCTTGTACGCAGTCCGATAAGCCCAAAGTGCATCTCTAAACCTGGAGCTCCAGTCCTTTCTATTAGGCTTGTCAACCTTCTCCAATATGTGCTTTATCTCTCAGTTAGACACCTCGACTTAACCATTGGTTTGGGGATGGTAAGCCATCGCCACCTTGTAAAAAATGCCATGTTTCTTCAACAGACTTGTCATTCTCCTGTTATAAAAATAGGAGCCTTGATCACTCACGATTGCTCGTGGTGATCCAAAGCAACAGATAATATTATTTCGAACAAAAGAAACAACAACGTTAGTAGTATCAGTACGAGTAGGAATTGCTTCCAGCCATTTAGAAATATAATCAACAGCTAACAAGATATATAAGAAACTATTAGTATTTGGAAATGGACCCATGAAGTCAATACCCCAGACATAAAAAATTTTACAAAACAACATAAGTTGTTGGGGCATCTCATCCTTCTTGGATATATTTCCAAATCTTTGACATTGGGGGCGTGATTTGCAGAAAGCAGTAGCATCCTTAAAAAGTATAGGCCACCAAAATCCACAGTCTAAAATTTTTCTCGCAGTTCTTTGAGGACCAAAATGTCCACTACTCTCAGAAGAGTGGTAGGCCTCTAAAATTGACTGAAATTCTGATTGTGGTACACACCTTCTAATTATTTGGTCAACACCACATATCCATATATATGGGTCATCCCATATATAATACTGGGACTTGCTTTTGAGATTGTCTTTTTTATGCTTAGTAAAATTAGGAGGAAAGGTACGACTAGCCAAATAATTAGCTATAGATGCATACCAAGGAACCACCATAGATACTGCTTGCAAGATATCAAGTGGAAAAGCATCATTGATAGGAGTGGAGTCACTTTTAATATGCTTAAGGCGACTCAAGTGGTCTGCCACTAAATTTTGGGAACCACTCCTATTTTTTATTTCCAAGTCAAACTCTTGTAATAATAGTATCTAACGAATTAACCTTGGTTTAGACTCTTTCTTAGCTAACAGATATTTTAAAGCTGCATGGTCTGAATATACTACCACCTTAATACCAAGTAAATAAGCTCGAAATTTATCCAAAGCAAAAATAATAGCTAAAAGCTCTTTTTCAGTGGTAGTATAATTAGACTGAGCGCTATCTAAAGTCTTAGAAGCATAAGCGATTATATAAGGGTCCTTACCTTCGCGCTGAGCCAGCGCCGCTCCTACTGCATAGTTTGATGCGTCACACATGATCTCAAATGGCCTACTCCAGTCAGGCCCTCTCACTATAGGATCTTTGGTCAAGGAAACCTTCAGCTTATCAAATGCCTCCATGCAATCTTCACTCAACTCGAACTCGACATCCTTCTGCAGCAAACGGGACAAAGGCAGCGCTACCTTACCGAAGTCCTTGATAAATCACCGGTAGAAACTGGCATGACCAAGAAACGAACGGACTTCCCTTACAGAGGAGGGGTAAGGTAAACCAGAAATAACATCTACCTTTGTTGGATCAATAGATATACCGGTATTAGAAACAACATGTCCTAGAACAATACCTTATTTTACCATAAAATGACATTTTTCAAAATTAAGTACAAGGTTTGAACTCACACATCGTTCTAATACTCTAGCTAACTATCCAAGCAAAGATCAAATGAATCACCATAGACAATAAAGTCATCCATAGAAACTTCCATATAATTCTTGAGAAGATTTGAGAAAATACTCATCATGCACCTTTGAAACGTTACCGGTGCATTACACAAGCCAAAAGGCATTTTCTTATATGTATACGTTCCAAAGGGACATGTAAAAGTAGTTTTCTCCTGATCTTCAGGAGCAATATGGATTTGAAAATAGCCAGTATAACCATCTAGAAAACAGTAGTGCGATTTACCTGACAGGCGATCAAGCATTTGATCGATGAAAGGCAACGGGTAGTGATCCTTGTGAGTGGCCTGGTTCAGACGCCTGTAGTCAATGCACACCCAATAGCTTTCTTGTGTCTTCTAAGCACACTGAGTAGCTGCTCTTCTTGTTGGGAAGTGAGTTCCCTTGCTATAATAACTGGGAGCTTTTGATTGTCCTCAAGATAGGCATACTTGAGGTGGGGTGGAAGGGGCTTCAACTCCAATTTCAGCTCATGGCTTGGCACTTGATCATCTGGAGCCATTAGAGGTGGCAAGGTGTCTTCAGTATGCTTAGAGGGCTTCCCCACACTTGTACCTTGCTCCATAGTCTTCTCTTCTACTGCCTCTTGGTGAATTTCAGCAACAACCTTATCAATAATGTCACATTGGAAGATGGAGTGATCTTCCGGTGGGTGCTTCATGGCTTCATCAAGATTGAAGCTCACCGTTCTGCCGTCTATCTCAAATGAGTATGTACCCGAGAAAGCATCCAATTTGAACCGCGAAGTCTTCAAAAATGTCCTTCCAAGCAAAATAGACGAAGGTCTTCCTGAATCATTAGGGGGCATCTCTAAAATATAGAAGTCTATAGGAAATGTCAGCCCCTTAATACTCACCAGGACGTCTTCCGCAATGCCAACCACTAAAATTATGCTCTTATCTGCCAAAACAAAACGTGCTGCCGACCTTTTCAAGAGTGGGAGCCTTAAGGAATCATATACAGATAATGGCATAATACTAACACATGCACCTAAATCACACATGCAGTCAATAAATTGTACACCCCCTATAATACAAGTAACCATGCATGGACCAGGATCACTAGATTTTTTCGGTATAGTACCCATTAAAGCAGAGATAGAGCTACCTAAAAGAATAGTTTCTAATTCATTTATCTTATCTTTATGCATGCACAAATCTTTTAGAAACTTAACATATTTAGGTACTTGGTAAATAGCATAAAAAATAGAAATAGTTACCTCAACCTTTTTGAAGATCTCTACCATTTTGGGGGTCTAGCTCCACTTGCTTCTTAGTCCTCCTAGCAAGGTGTGGAAAGGGAATAGGAATGGCTTCTCTCACAGTATTATCTTCCTTAGGCATTCCATTCCTTGGTTGAGCAACTTCTTCTTCAACCACATTTTGTACCTCATTCTCCTCTTCAACCTCTTCTACCTCAACAATGTCTTCCACTTGAATATCTTCTTTTGAGCTTAACTCTTCGGGACTACTCTCTAGCAATGTAGTTCTAGACCTCAGAGTGATGGCATTGATTTCACCCTTGGGATTTGGTAAAGGTTGATAGGAAAGTGCACTAGAGTTTGAAGGTTGATTGTTGGGGGTAGATGGTGGTTCCATTCGGGATATGAGAGCTTGTAAAGTAGAGGTAAGACCGGTAAGGCTAGAGGTAAGTGAATTCTGAAGCTCTTTTTGTCCTTGAAGGATAGAACGGAGTGTTTTATCTTGGTTGGAGGAAGGGGGATGATAGGTGATTTGAGGGCTTGTGGTTGGTTGAATTGTGGTGCTTGGGTAGGTAAGCCATGGAACTTAAGTAGTAGATTGATCAAAGCAGTCTTCAGTTCGAAGTCAGCAGTCAAGTTTGGATGACGCGCTTGATATGGTTACAGTGTAAAGTCCGGAGCTCCTGCTTCTTTGAGAGTAATCCTCCTGGGCTCCGCCAGAGTACCTGCACTTAAATCAACAGAAGAGGCGTCAATAGAATTAGCAGGTGAGGAACTAGTTTCTTCCTCAAATGTTGCTTCAGATTTAACCTCAGATAAGACTGGTGAATTGGGCGAAACCCCTTCACCACCCTCGCAGGCTAACCGATGCCGAGCTCGCTTAATACGTGAAATATTCCTTTCGATCTTAGGATCAAATGCGGCTAAGCTCGGATCCACTAACGAACGTGTCATTCAATGAAAGAAACATATAGCTCATGGTAATAAAAATTAAAAAGAAAAATTCAATTATGTAAATAAAATAAATATTTACATCAACCAATAATTTAGCACACTGTTGCAACTCTCCGGCAACGGCGCCAAAAATTAACGCGCGGAAAATTGCTGATTAAGAATTTATAATAAAAATAGCGTTGCGAGTATAGTTCTTAATTGACAAAAATTTCACTTATCAATTTAAAAAGAGTTGTCACAATTTAGAATCAATTAATTGGGAGTAAAATTCGCAGGTCATTTCCCAAAGTGTTGACAAAAGAGTGCAAATTATTGATAAGGAATTTTCTGAGAAATTTTTAAGGGTTGAGAATGGAAAAGTAAATAACTAAAAATCAAAGCAGTGAATAATAGCAATCAATGTTATGTATTTGAATTAAAAGGCCTTGGCTGAGAGAAGATTAATTGGGGTTTCTATCCTTGTTGGCTTTTCCCAAGTGCAAGAGTAAATGTTATTGCTTCCACTTAGTTATCCTCTTGCAGTTGCAAAGGAAGGTCAAGTGGGTGACACTAACTCTTGGTTTACAAGTCCTAATCCTTTCCTAAGGAAGGATTAGAGTTAGTGAAGAGTGAGTTAGCTAGCAACCTCCAATTACAAATTAACTCTTGAGTATTCCAACTCAAGGAGTTCCAATTAATCAACTCTCAAGCCAAGTTGAGAGTTTTAAATCATAACATGAATGCCATTTTTTAACAACATGGAATAAGAACAAATAAGAGACATGATAAATGAAATAAATTAATAAAAGAAAATTTTAAAGCTGATAATTAATTGAAGAAATTCAAACCCAGAAATGGAATTAAAGGTAAAAGTTGTTCATTATATTACTAAATTCCAAAATTGACAATACCCATATATGACCACGAGCAAATTGAATAGAAAACAAAAGAGTAAGGTAATGGAAAAGCAAACTAGAATGATGAAGACTTCAATCGAAGGTAGACGGAGCTCTCTTAATATCCAATCCAAAAGCATAAAACTAAAATCTAAGAACCCTAAGAGAAGAAGTGTTCTTCTCTCTCTAAAATTCAAAACTAAAAGCTAAAACTAAGTGAATGTGAATGGATGATGAGTCTCCACTTGCCCCCTGCGTCTAGGATATGTTTTTGGGCTTGAAATTGGGTCCAAAAGCAACCCAAAATCACCACCTGCGAGTTCTGGTTAGTGCAGCACGTGACACATTGTCATGCGTACGCGTCGGCCACGCGTATGCGTCGCTGCGCAATTTTCTATCCACGCATATGCGTTGCTCCACGCGTGCGCGTCACTGAACTTTCTCCTGGTCATGCGTACGCGTCGCCCCACACGTGCGCGTCACTTTTCGCCGATGAAATCCTTAATTCCTTGTGTTCCTTCCACTTTTGCATGCTTCCTTTCCGTCCTCTAAGCCATTCCTGCCGTATAAACCCTGAAAATACTTAGCAAACATATCACGTCATTGAATGGTAATAAGAGGGGATTAAAATTATCAAATTTAAGGCCAAAGAAGCATGTTTTCAATCATAGCACCAAATTAGGAAGGCAAATGTAAAACTATGCATTTTATATGAATACGTGTATGAAAGATTGACAAAATCCACTCAATTTAGCACAAGATAAACCATAAAATAGTGGTTTATCAATTCTTAATAGGGCTGAATTTCAACTCCTCTAATGGAAAATGAGCTATGGATATGGTTTTGATGTGTTGGAGACCAAAACCTTGAAGTCATTATTAATATTTGAGTGTCGCACCCATTAAGTCCTAAAGTCTAAATAAAATAGTATACCTGGTTTCAATATCATTTTATTCTAAATCAAAAGTAATAATGACTTATTTAATTCAGCATTTATGACAATAAATGACATCACCATTATATAAGTCATTTAATGTAAAATAACTTAATTTTGTGATTATGATTGATATATGTATTGCCCATAAATAAATTAAAAAATTAATAATTTTCTAACAATCTCCCTATATATATACATATATATTCCTAACATAATCACATCTTATAAACTTTATACATGCATCGGAATGCTATTTTTCTGATTACTTTAACAATCTGGTCTATCTCATATATCAGTTGTGGAATTACCGCAGCTTTTATCACATAAGTGTTGCGATAAAACCACGATTATCATCATACTAATATACTCAATGACAGATCAAATTTAGATGAGAAAATTCAGAAATTTCATGCGAAAATGATATCATGCATGCCTATTTTCAACTGGTCTAACTTTAATAAACTGTATGAGATCATGAGTCAAAGTGAAACAAAACTAAATACTTTATTTCTGCAGAAACATCTATTATTCATAAATTTGTCTAAACCATATGAGCATCCAAATGCACACTCCCATTGAAATAATATATCATAAAATAATATGACACCCAAAATTTTCATAAAAACCAAATACTTTATTTCTATAGAAACATCTATTATTCATAAAATTCTCAAAAATTTTTAACGAACTCTTTCAATGAACATATGAATATACCTGCAGTGGATCAAAATTGTCTTGACATCCAACAAAGTCAGAATCTGAATACCAAATGATCTCTAACTTTAGTTTCTGACTTCATATGTATGAACATGTAATGTTTTACTATAACAAAACTTGTTTGTCTACTATTTAGTGATTCATTCTTAACTAACTAAAATATCAACCAAAGATACTGTTTCAGGGGTTACTTGAAACTGGGTTGTATTTGGGCCTGGACGTGAGGTCCATACTGCTTCTGAGGCGGCATCCGACTTGTATTGGAGCTTAGGTGCTGCCGTTCGAATTCTTCGTGAGGAGTGATAAACCACAATTTTATGGTTTATCTTGTATTGAATTTGATGGATTCTATTAACTTTTCCTATATTTATTCAATGAAATAGCATGGTTTTGTGAATCTCTCCTAAATTGTGCTTAAGAGTGAAAACATATTTTTTTCCTTTAATTTGCTAATTTTAATTCTCTTTAATTCCATTCGATACCTTGATATGTTTGTTGAGTGGTTCCAGGTTTATAAGGCAAGGATTTGATTGAAGAAGTGAAGAAAAAGCATGCAAGATGGAGAATTCATGAAAAATAAGGATTTGGTGAATGTAAGGCCACGCGTACACGTGAGGAAGGAATTCGCCAGGCCACGCGTACGCGTGACATCCCACGTACGCGTGACACTTGTCACATGACCTCATTAAAGGAGCATGATGGGGGCAATTTTTGAGCTCATGGAGGCCCAAATCCAACTCAATTTTGAAGTATTTGAGGTAAAATTCAAGATGGAACAAGGGGGAGAGCAATTAGGTCTAGTTTAAAAACATGCTTTAGGTTAAATTCTAGAGAGAGAAGCTCTCTATTTTCTCTAGAATTAGGGTAGATTAGATTAAATTTCTCTTAGGTTTAGGCTTTAGTTCTTGTCTTGATTTAGTTTACTTGAAATTTCTTGTTGGTACATCTTTGTTCCCTTAGCCTTACTTGTTTTTTCCTCTATTTTGTTGATTTTATGTTCATGAACTCTTGGTTGATTTTAATTTCCATTAATGCAATTTGATGTTTCTTTGTTTATGGTTGTTTAATTGAGTTCTTATTATTGTTATCTTGCATTTGGTAGCTTTAGGTTTTATTAATTCTTGCTATTTACTATGCTTTCATTTTATACCTTCCAAGTGTTTGATAAAATGTTTGGTTAGATTTTAGAGTAGATTTTTATACTCTTGGCTTGTGATTGAGGACTTAGGTGCCTTGATATCATTGATGTCTAGTTTCATTGGTGATTTAGGGTTGTTAATTGATTTTAGGATCAATTATGTCCACTTGACTTAACACTCTGATGTTAGAGGAAAACTAAGTGGAATTAATCCTTTGTAATTACCATGTTGTGGTCAATGATACAAGATAGGAAACCTTGAATCTTAATCCTTGTCATGAGTGTCTTTTAGCATTTATAATTCCTTAGTTGTTAGTTTTAATTTCTTGTTCATCATCTCAAAAACCCAAAAATACTTTTCCATAACCAATAATATTTACACTTCCCTGCAATTCCTTGAGAGACAACACGAGGTTTAAATAATCCCAATGTTGACTGGGTTTGACTTAAGTGACAAACAAATTAAACTTTGATTGAGGGTTGATTTTTGGTTTGGATTTATACTTTGATGAGATTATATTTTGTGAAAATTCTATACCGACGATTTCCCTCCGTCAAAGAGGTGGGGGTGGTACCTACAAGTGACTCCAATGCTTAAGTTAGCATGGATTTGAAGTAGGTTTATAGTAGATTGGATTTTGAATATACATGAGATTATTATTGTATTTATAGTAGAAAAGATAACTACCTTTTTAGAGTAGATCCGCCTTTGATGGTGGATGGCCATTCCTTTTATCTTGGAAAGTTGTTGAGATCTCCTGTCTAGATAAATAAGAGATATCTTAAGAGTTAGTTACTTATTTAGATAAGTAATGCTGAACTATTGTCGTCGCGCCTAACCTCTATGAGCTCGGGTAGGTGTAGAAGAGGCATGATCTCTTAAGTGGTTATTTATTCATTTTGGACCTGGCTATATTTTTGGGCCAGGGTATGAATAGTACCCCTGCTTGACTCCGAACTTTTATAAAGTCGAGCTCGAGCATTAGTAGGCTTGGTTTTCTACATCGGGTATACCGTCTTTAGTAGGTCAGATACTCGACGTGTTTTTGAAAACTTTGAAATGTTATGTCTCTTTACGACATGGCATATGTACGCTGGCACTTTTGCGCATTCTATGAATGAGGGATGTAAAATGACACTTTTGCCCCTAGTGTCTTATAAATATTCAATTCTCTTCTCTTTCTTCCATTTTCTTCTGAAATGCTTGCACCATTTTCTCTTTCTTCAGTCGTTTTATCCCCCCTTCGTGTACTTGCTTATTGTGTTTAAGGTTTCTTTATCTTGAGGCTTAGAGGACTTTGGTCACAGTTTGAAGAGGAACGTTCGTGTTTTACCATTTGAAGTGCTCTTTATTTCGCACTTCTTTAAGGTTGGTTCTTTATCCCCTTTTTTTGCTCTGTTTCTTGCATTCTACTTTGTCTTTTTTGTGTTGTTTAATTGAAAATTTTCTTGCTTTGTCGTTCTTGGATTTCTGAATGGTGTCATAGTTTTTATTGGTGTTGGAAAATACTTTTGAAAATAGGCTTAGCCTTGGAAATTTTGCGTTGGTCCAGGTCTTTATTTATTACTATTACTGGTGAATCTGAATGTGGGATTTTTATGCCTATGTTACCTCCAAATGGTGCCACTTTATATGTTGAAAGATGGTGCCATTTCTGTATCTCACAATGTGATGATAGTTTGTGTGTATGAGAAAATGTAAGAACTATAATCTTTTGTTAGTGTTGTGAACGATGATCCTACTTCTTGTGATTATTACCTGACTTCCTATTGTGATGTTTTCCTTATTTGTTGTATTGTAGGTATAGCTTGTATGTCTCGGTCAGTTATTCACAACATGTTCTTTAAAGTTCCATCAAACCTAACTTAGGTAGATATATCTATTCTTACTCCTATTCCTATTATTGATAGAAAGTACGTTGAGAGCTTTTGCTGGCACCATAGGTTGTGTGAAAGTCGAAAGGATGAGCATAGGTATGAGATCTTAGTTGCCAATCTTGAGGAGAGGATTTGTTTTTCCTGATTTGATAGGTCAGAACGTTATTTCATATATGTGTATGAATTTTCTTTTTTTAAAAATTAGGAGTTACCCTTCCCTTCTTTGATTTTGAGTTCGAGGCCCTTAAACTTTGTAATGTTGCCGCTACTCAAATATATCAACTTCTTTGTCAAGAACTTCATGTTCGACTTTCTCTTAAGGTCTTCTTTATCTTTTTGTCTTCACCAAGCCCTTTAGCTCCAAAAAATAAGGCTGCGTCTCTTTTTGAGCTATTCATAGTAGGAAAGTTTTTACCATCTTTGACGAGTTCTTTCATAATTTTAAGAATTATTTTTTTAAGGTTCGTGCTGCAGAGGGTGTCCAACCTTTCTTTTTGAGTGAAAGGAATGAGGTGTTCTTTCTTTTATACTGGAAAGAGAAACTTGTGATTGTTAAGTATAATCTAAATGATTTAGATGAAATTAAGGAGAGTGTAGTCAGGTTGTTTCAAGAGTGTTGGGGCCGAGCTCTTTATCTGGATACTAAAAGCTATTTAGGAAATCCAAGCCAACATCAATTTGAGCTAGGTAGTCTTCTTTTTCATTTTATAGTCATTTTATCAAAATGGTTTCCATGACTAATTGTAACTCGACTTTTGTATTGTGCAAAAAAGATGGCTCCAAAATCGGCCACTATGAAGACATTTCAGGCTACAAAGAAGAATGTTGTCTCCCAAAGCATACAAATAAAAGGAACCGGTAAACTACTGATCTCACCTTGCCATCTAAGTTAGACTCGGGCTCCTCAGCCTCTCTAAAGATTACTCCCGATCCAGCTCCTCAACCAACCCCTCCTCGCTTTAGCTCGGCCAATCAAACAGCTCACCCTCCACCTTCTAATCCCGGACTCGGGGAGTATATACAAGCAGGGCTTTGATGCCCTTTCTTGGAGCAAGAAAAACATTCTTCCCCATTCTTTATTAGTATAGATGACGTTGCCATAAAGAGCTATCTTCAGCTTCTCTCCCGAGGCGGAGTTTGGACAGCTGGTATATGTGCAGCCTTATCAAGAAAGTTGGAAAAGACTCCCCTTGGTGCTACTCAATGTACGTTGATTGACTTGCAGGATGAAGTGACATCATTAAGTGAGTCTAAAAAGAAGTGGGAGGAAGAAAAGGAATCTCTGCTTTTCGACCATGGCAAAGCTCAGGATAAAGCAAAGCAGGCGGAGGTCGCTTTGGCCATGTTGGAGGGGTTAAAGAAGAAAGTTGAGAAGAGTTACACCAGGGTCTTCGGGAAAAAGGTCAACTTGGTAGACGAGATTACTAAATCCAGAGACAAATACACAGAGCTTGACGAAATCGTAGCTGAAGGTATTGATGAGATGGTGGCTAACCTGAAGGCTCAATTCCGAATTGTTGCTCCCGAGGTGGGCTTCTCCTTCATTAGTCCCGACAACATTGTGGTGGATGGCAAGATTGTTCTTAGGACGGATGATGAGGAAGAAACTCCTATGCCTGATCCAAAGGGCTCAAGAGCGCAAGTCAGATAGGCTTTTCAAGCTCCCGATCTTCAGTTGGGTAGTGAGCCCCTTCCTTTTACATCTCTCTCGATCCCTGCGGTGCTGGTGTCTGAATATGCTCCAACTTCTTTTGCTTAATCCGAAGATGCTGTTACTGTTGAACAACTTCAGCCTCTATAATTTCTAGCTTTGAATGTCTCGACCTGTGGGTCCTTTATGAATAATTTCATCCTTTGTAATAGTTATAGTCTTAAACAACTTCTATTTTATTATAGTTGTAGTTTGGATGTAAGAACTGGAGTTTTCACGTAAAAACATTTTAATAAAAAAATAATTTTAAGTGTCCGAGATAGATTCAAAATTTAGAAGTTTTAATTTGAATATTTAAAGGTGAAATTTAATTTTAATGAAAATTTCTGAGTTGGAAAATGTATCCTTTTCGAAAAGTTTTTGTAAAAATGTGTATTGGCACTTAAGCTGGCAGTATCGGCTCTAGACTGTCCAGTACTGTGTCTTGAGAAAAACAAGATTTTGAAAATTGATTTATTGTTTTAAAAGGGTAAAAATAATTTAGAATTGAAAATCGGGCACTAATCTTAAAGGTTTTAGTCCAAAGTGGGCCAAACAAGCTAAAATCGCTAATGGGTTGGACCGGGCCTAAACTGAGCCCAAGGTACAACATACATATATGTGTTTAATGAGCTTCAAGCTCATTTTGAAGGGAAGAGAGAGAGAGAGAGAACTCGGATAGGTGATAGTGGGGGGTGAAACCCCATTGTCACTATTCATCATCACCTTCCGGGAGCTATAACTTGAGCTACGGAGCTCCGATTGATGAGGCATTTGCGACCATGCGAAGCTATTGACGAGCTCTTTGTTGCTATCTAAGAAAATCTGGTAAGATTTGTCAACTCATGCTCTAGTTTTCTGCCCTAACTTTCTACATTTTTGGGGTTTTATTTTTGAGTAGATTGTGTGCTTTTGCTTGTTTAGGTGATCTCTCGTAGCGGATAATTGTTGGATTTTATCCTTAATCTCATTGGATAAGGTAAGGTTTCACTAAACCCTTGTGTTTAGTTATTTTTGGTAAACCATAGGTTTGATGTTTGTATGTTATGTGATGTTAGATTGAGTTTTGGTGTTTGTTAGAGTTGGTTGAGGCTTTAGATCGAGCTTGGTGGCTTTGTTTTGGTATTTGGTGCATTTGGAAATCGGCTAAGGTATGGTTTCAGTTTTCTTTATGTAATATGTAATGTTTCTGGACACTTAGGCTAGTTGACCTTAAGATAGGATTGAATGTTTGGGTATATGGAGGTGGATGAAGAATGTTGTGATTTACTTGTTGTTAATAAGGGATTGATGATATTGATGATGAGTTGAAGGTTGATAAGGGGTATGAGGGTTATTAGTGTTAATGATAAATTATGATGTTGGTTGTTGTTGATGAGTGTGTATGTTGATTGTGGTAATATGAATGTTGATAATGATTGCTAATATTGAAGTTAATTGATGAGGAGTATGAATGTTGATTTTGATAACTATTGTTAGAGGATGTGAGTTTATGAGGATAATTTGAGGAATTAAGATTATGATGGATTTGGTTAATGTTAGATATTGTTTGGTGATGATTGTTGGAATTGATGAGGATTTATAGTGGTTGTTGATGTTGATGTTGGTTGATGATTATGAGTGTGAATTTATGATTGAATTGGAAATTTTGGATTGTTAGTGATATATGGTGAAATGGTTGAGTGATTTAGGAATAAAATTAAGGGGAATGATATGAAATGGTAAGATGTCGTGCGTGGTGGTGTTTTATGATGATTGAGTAGGCTTTGATTTGATTTTGATTTGAGAGTTGGTTAAAATTGAGGTTTAGGGATTTTTGGTAAAAATGGATTTTTGGTGAACTTTAACAGATCATAACTTGAGCCTCAAAGCTTAAAATTGCATGAAACTTGTTTTAAATTAAAGACGGCTTTGAGAGCTTTAAATTGATATAAAGTTTGTAGAGAATGGATTTTTTTAAGGGAAGTTGTGATCAATCAAAGTTTGGTGTTGAAATCTAAATTCTGTGAATGCTGCAGAATTTGTGATTTCTGGTTTGTGTGCGCACGCACAGCCTTGTGCGTACGCACACCCCTGTAAGTTTCTGAACCTGTGTGCACGTACAGCCTTGTGCGCATGCACACTGAAGGGATAGCTTGCGGTTGAGAGCACTAGCACGATCCGTGTGCACCCACAACCAACGAAGTTTTGCATCCTGTGTATATGCACAACCCTATGCGCACGCACACATTGGAAGGAGCACTTTGTTGAGGGTATTCGCACACTTTGTGTGGACGAACAGAGTTGAAATTTTACTACCTGTGCGTATGCACACCTCTATGCTACGCACACATTTGAAAACTTCCTGGGAGTGCGCACGTACACCCTTGTGCATACACACATGCCCTGTTTTTCAACTAAACTCTTGTTTTTAACTGTTTCACCTTCCCAATAAAGTTGTAAACTTCCGTAACACTTGTTTAAAAACCTTTTTGCTAGTTTTAAGGTCTTGAATCAAGGGAGAGAATAATAAAGGAATAAATAGGGTTATTGTTAGTTATGAGTTTAGAGGCGGTGACATAGGTTTGGAATGTTTGTCTAATTTCTAGCTTGATTTGGTGAATGTTGAGTTGTGAAATGTATAGTTAAAGAGATTTATGAGGAACGGGAACACTTATGATGAATTTGAAAAGTGAAAACCAGTGATGTAATGGTTATGATGAGTTGAGGGCTTGGAAATGAATGAGGAAAGTATTGGATTATATGAGAGTATGCGGAGCCTATATCTAGCGTGGCAGATGTCTCTGCCGCATGACTAGATGTTGTTGAGAGTGTGCAGGGCCTATATCCCTGGCGTGGCAGATTTTTCTACTACATGATTTGTTGTGGTTGTTTTCTTCTCTGCTGCATGAAGTGTGCGGGGCCTATATCCCTGGCGTAGTAGACTCCCTACTACATGAGTGTGAAGGACACTATATCTCTGGCGTAGTAGATTCGCTGCTGCATGAGTGTGCAGGGCACTATATCTCTGGCGTGGCAGAAAAGGCTACATCCGGAAGGATGTGTCGGGTTGGCATTCAGGGGCCGACAAGTGATATCACGAGAAAATAGGACAGGCATTCATCATATGCATCTCTTATATGCTTGTTTGCTTTGATAACTTGGGTTTGCCTAATTGTATAATATGTCTACTTGCTTCTTGAATTACTTGTTATATATGATTACTACCTGTGTGTTACTTGTTTGCATTATTTGTGATTGTCTGGTGATAAGGAGGTTAGGTAGGCAGTGGTGGTGGGATCACACGGAGGTTAGGTTGGCGGAGGCTGTGGGATACAACGGTGTGATTAGTATTAGTTAGAATTCTTCTAAGTTTAGATAACCCGATTTATGGTTTAAGTTCTCTATTTATTTATTTTATTCTAAGCTTGAATATCCGTGTTCGATGTGAAGTTCTAGGATTGCCTTCGGCATCCCAGAGCCTTACATCTTATATTATTGGGAACTGTTACCATACTGAGAACCTCTGGTTCTCATTCCATACTTTGTTGTTGTTTTTCAGATGTAGGTCGTAATTCACCTCGGTGAAATTGCGGACATGCTGGCAGAGTGGAGTATGGTTTCTTCCTGGTTTATTTCTGTTTTATTTTGTTGTAGTATTTTCTCTCACCCTTTTGTTTTAGACTTTATGGCCTTAGAGGCTTATTTGAGAGAATAGTTATATAAGCTATTTTTAACTCTAAAACTCGGTATGTCTGTATATACTAGTCGGTTTAAACTCTGTGAGCTGCGGCTAGTTTCCTATGATTATTATACTCTTATATCTATATATGTTCTATTTCCTTGCATCTATTCCTTGTATCTTATGCGTTAGCTTCGTGTGAATGTTTTGTGCTTTTGTAATTCTGTTGTTGAGCTTAATCTTTCATCGGGCTTCTAGAATATATTATTTTCTTCTATATATAAATATGTATAAGCTTTAGAATTGTCGTAACCTTTGATTAACCTTTGCTTTATGGCTAGAGATAAGGCTTAGGGTAATTAGGGTTTTACATTTAGTGATATCAGAACGGTTCATCCTTGTGAGCCTGAGGGATGGACCGATTGTGCTTCGTTGCACACTCTGGGTCATTTTTCTTTCATGCTATTTATGTTATCTATTTGATATGCATAGCATGCTTATTTGTGAGTGCCTTTGGGTACAATTGAAGCACTGACCTTGAGATATTGAGACTGATTACCTTAATATCGATTGTTTGGTGTGGAAATAAAACTTGAATGGCAACTCGTGGACGAGATCAATCACGTTAACGGAGAGGTAGTGAGGATGGCTAACCTAGCCTATGCGTTACGAGCTCAGAATGTTCCAAAAAAGTCTGTTCGTCGAGTTTGCGACATGTTGGTTGATGGGTGCGGTTCAGTATTAGAGGCGACGGAAGTAACGACTGATGCTTTTGCGATTTTCAATTATGGTTTTCAATTGCTAACTTGTTGAAGAAGTTTTAAGGTTTAGAAGGGTCTTCAAATTTGGTTTGGAACTTTGGTTTAAAAGATATGATTTAATAGGAAAAAATGAGTTCTATGATTTTGTTCATTTGTTCATTTGGTTTTCAATTAATCTTACCGAAAGGGATTCAATTTGAAAAGTTTTTATTTAAGAAAATCATGATTTAAAGTAATGGACTTCCGAATAAATAATTTTTTACTCTTTTGAGAAAGTTTTAACAATGAACTCATTTAGATTGAACTTGTTTTAAAGGTTTTGAAAAATATTACAAAATCGGTATTGGTTTAAGGAATTTTTGGATTCTTAATGACGATATCAGAGTAACGCAGCAGAAGGCGAGAGAAAACATTGACACGGTAGGATGATGGTGAATGAGATGCTTTGGCAACTTGTTGGGTTGATAACATTGATAATAGAATGCTTCGTGGAGAATATATATATCGCGTGATTCGAATTTTCGAGGGCGAAAATGTTTTTAGGAGGGGAGAATGTAAGAACCGGAGTTTTCACGTAAAACTATTTTAATAAAAATAATAATTTTGAGTGCCTGAGATAGATTCAAAATATAGAAGTTTTAATTTGAATATTTAAAGGTGAAATTTGATTTCAATGGATTTTTCTAAGCTGGAAAATGCATCCTTTTCGAAAAGTTTTTGTAAAAATGTGTACTGTCACTTAAGCTAGCAGTACCGGCTCTAGACTGTCTAGTACTGTCTCTTGAGAAAAATAAGACTTTGAAAATTGATTTATTGTTTAAAAAGGGCAAAAATAATTTAGAATTGAAAATCGGGCACTAATCTTAAAGGTTTTGGCCCAAAGTGGGCCAAACGGGTTAAAATCGCTAATGGGTTGGACCGGGCCCAAGGTCCAACATACATATATGTGTTTAATGAGCTTCAAGCTCATTTTGAAGGGAAGAGAGAGAGAGAGAGAACTCGGATAGGTGATGGTGGGGGGTGAAACCCCATTGTCACTATTCATCATCACCTTCCGAGAGCCATAACTTGAGCTACGGAGCTCCGATTGACGAGGCGTTTGTGGCCACGCGAAACTCTTGACAAGCTCTTCATTTATTTAAGAAAATCTGGTAAGATTTCTCAACTAACCCTCTAGTTTTCTGCCCTTACTTTCTGCATTTTTGGGGTTGGGTTTTTGAGTAGATTGTGTGATTTTGCTTGTTTAGGTGATCTCTAGTAGCGAGTAATTATTGGATTTTACCTCTAATCTTGTTGGATAAGGTAAGGTTTCACTAAACCCTTGTGTTTAGTTGTTTTTGGTAAACCATAGGTTTGATGTTTGTATGTTATGTGATGTTAGATTGAGTTTTGGTGTTTGTTGGAGTTGGTTGTGGCTTTGGATCGAGTTTGGTGGCTTTGTTTTGGTGTTTGGTGCGTTTGGAAATCGGCCAAGGTATGATTTTGATTTATTTTATGTAATATGTAATGTTTCTGGACACTTAGTCTAGTTGACCTTAAGATAGGATTGAATGCTTGGGTATATGTTTATTTGTATCTAAATTTGATGTTTCATGATAAGCTATATGGAGGTGGTTGAAGAATGTTGTGATTTACTTGTTGTTAATGAGGGATTGATGATTGATGAGCAGATAATTTGTACGCTTTTTGGCATTGTTTTCAGTATGTTTTTAGTATAATTAGTTAGGTTTTTAGTATATTTTTATTAGTTTTTAGCTAAAATTCACTTTTCTGGACTTTACTATGAGTTTGTGTGTTTTTCTGTGATTTCAGGTATTTTCTGACTGAAATTGAAGGTTCTGAGCAAAAATCTGATTCAGAGACTGAAAAGGACTGCAGATGCTGTTGGATTCTGACCTCCCTGCACTCGAAGTGGATTTTCTGGAGCTACAGAAGCCCAATTGGCGCGCTCTCAACGGCGTTGGAAAGTAGACATGCTGGGCTTTCCAGCAATATATGATAGTCCATACTTTGCCCAAGATTTGATGGCCCAAATCGGCGTAGCAATTCGGCCTCAGAAATTCCAGCGTTAAACGCCGGAACAGGCATAAAACTTGGAGTTAAACGCCCAAACTGGCATGAAAGCTGGCGTTTAACTCCAGAAAAGGTCTCTACACGAAAATGCTTCATTGTTCAGCCCAAGCACACACCAAGTGGGCCCGGAAGTGGATTTTTCTGTCATTTACTCATTTCTGTAAACCTTAGGATACTAGTTTACTATTAATAGGATCTTTTGACATTGTAACTGTACCTCATGACATTTTTACACGTTTCATTGTATACTTTCCACAGCATGAGTCTCTAAACCCCATGGTTGGGGGTGGGGAGCTCTGCTGTGTCTTGATGGATTAATGCAATTACTACTGTTTCATATTCAATCATGCTTGCTTCTATTCTAAGATATCACTTGTTCTTGATCCGGATGAATGTGATGATCTGTGACACTCATCATCATTCTCAACTATGAACATGTGCCTGACAACCACCTCTGTTCTACTTTAGATTGAGTAGATATCTCTTGGATTCCTTAACAAGAATCTTCGTGGTATAAGCTAGAACTGATGGCGGCATTCAAGAGAATCCGGAAGGTCTAAACCTTGTCTGTGGTATTCTGAGTAGGATTCAATGACTGAATGACTGTGACGTGCTTCAAACTCCTAGCAGGCGGGGCGTTAGTGACAGACGCAAAAGGATTGATGGATTCTATTCCGGCCTGACCGAGAACCGACAGCTGATTAGCCATGCTGTGACAGAGCATAGGAACATTTTCACTGAGAGGATGGGAGGTAGCCATTGACAACGGTGAAACCCTACATACAGCTTGCCATGGAAGGAGCCTTGCGTGTTTGATGAAGAAGACAGTAGGAAATCAGAGATTCAGAAGATGGAGCATCTCCAAAGCCTCAACCTATTCTCCATTACTGCTGAACAAGTACCTATTTCATGTTCTTTTGCTTTTCACAATCAATCCTGATAATTTCTGATATCCTGACTAAGATTTACAAGATAACCATAGCTTGCTTCAAGCCGACAATCTCCGTGGGATCGACCCTTGCTCACGCAAGGTATTACTTGGACGACCCAGTGCACTTGCTGGTTAGTTGTGCGGGATTGCAAAAGTGTTATTGCAATTTCGTGCACCAAGTTTTTGGCGCCGTTGCCGGGGATTGTTCGAGTTTGGACAACTGACGGCTTATCTTGTTGCTTAGATTAGGACTGTTTTATTTTTGTTGGTTTAGAGTCTTTTAGTGAGTCTAGTTTCAAATTCTAAGTTTGGTGTCTTTTGCATGCTTTTATTTTTCTCTTGATTTTCGTTTTTGCATGTTCTTAGTCCCTTTTTGATTCATAAAAATTCTAAGTTTGGTGTCCTCTTTGTGTTTTTCCTTTAAAATTTTCGAAAATTAGTGTTTGATTTTCTAAAAATTTTAAGTTTGGTGTCTTTTTGTGTTTTTCTCTTTCCTCTTTTCAAAAATCAAATCTTTTTCATAAAAATTTTTCAATCATATCTTTTTAATTGCTATTTTCACAATCTTTTTAATTAACTAATTGATTTAGTTCTCAATTTGCTTTGATCTTGTTTTCTTTTTGATTTTCGAATTTTCTATTTTAATTTCCTTTTGTTTTATTTTATTTTTTTTCGTTTAATTCAAAAAAAAAAAAACAAACAAAATTTATCTCTTTGCAATCATTATCATTTCCCTTTTGTCCATCATGGACTTAAGTGGGATTAATCAGTCCAAAAGGACTCTGGGGTCATATGCTAACCCCATTACAGCTGCATATGGGAGTAGCATCTATACACCTCCCATCAAAGCAAGCAGCTTTGAGCTAAATCCTCAACTCATTATCATAGTGCAGCAAAATTGCCAGTATTCCGGTCTTCCACAGGAAGAACCTACTGAGTTTCTGGCACAGTTCTTACAAATTGCTGACACAGTACATGATAAAGAGGTAGATCAGGATGTCTACAGACTATTACTGTTTCCATTTGCTGTAAAAGATCAAGCTAAAAGGTGGTTGAATAACCAACCTACAGCAAGCATAAAGACATGGAAACAGTTATCAGACAAATTCCTGAATCATTTTTACCCTCCAAAGAGGATGACACAGCTAAGGCTGGACATCCAAGGCTTTAAACAAGAGGATAATGAATCCCTTTATAATGCCTGGGAGAGGTATAGAGGTATGCTTAGAAAATGCCCCTCTGAAATGTTTTCAGAGTGGGTACAGTTAGACATCTTCTACTATGGGCTTACAGAAAAAGCTCAGATGTCTTTAGACCACTCAGCTGGTGGATCTATACACATGAGGAAGACAATTGGAGAAGCTCAAGAGCTTATAGACACAGTTGCTAGAAACCAATACTTATATTCTAGCAATGAGTTCGTTCCAAAGGAGGAAGCCATGGCATTAATCACTGATCCTAATCCTCAAGAACAGATGAATGAGCTTAATCAACAATTGCTCCTGATGACAGAACAGTTAGCAGAATTTAAAGAAATGCTCCATGATACTAAGGTTGCTAACAAGAGAATAGAACTGCAGTTGAATCAAGCAAAACAACAAATATCTAAACAGATAACAGAGGAATGTCAAGCAGTTCAACTGAGGAGTGGGAAAACACTGAATAACACTGCTCAAAAGAGCAAAAAGCCAAACAAGGAACAATTGACAGAGGATAACCAAACCACTGTTCAGAATCCCTCTGAGGACAGTAAGAGCCCAGAGAGGAATGTTATTGGCGTTCAAACGCCAGAAAGGGAAGGAAAGCTGGCGTTAAACGCCCATTCCTTGCCCAGTTCTGGCGTTCAAATGCCAGAAAAGGGGGAAAAGCTGGCGTTAAACGCCCATTCCCTGCCCAGTTCTGGCGTTCAAACGCCAGAAAAGGGGGAAAAGTTGGCGTTTAACGCCCATTTTCCACCCAATCCTGGCGTTCAGACGCCAAGGGAGGATCAGACACCTGAGAGTGCTGACAGTAATCCCTCTAAAAAGGCTTCTTCAACCACTTCTGTAAGGAATAAACCTGCAGCATCTAAGGTTGAAGAATATCAAGCCAAGATGCCTTATCCTCAGAAACTCCGCAAAGCGGAACAGGATAAGCAATTTGCCCGCTTTGCAGACTATCTAAGGACTCTTGAAATAAAGATTCCGTTTGCAGAGGCACTTGAGCAGATACCTTCTTATGCTAAGTTCATGAAAGAGATCTTAAGTCATAAGAAGGATTGGAGAGAAACTGAAAAAGTATTTCTCACTGAAGAATGCAGTGCAGTCATTCTGAAAAGCTTACCAGAAAAGCTTCAAGATCCTGGAAGCTTTATGATACCATGCACATTAGAGGGTGCTTGCACCAAGACAGCCCTATGTGATCTTGGAGCAAGCATCAATCTAATACCTGCATCCACTATCAGAAAGCTTGGGTTGGCTGGAGAAGTCAAACCAACCAGGATATGCCTCCAACTTGCTGATGGCTCCATTAAACATCCATCAGGCATAATAGAGGACATGATTGTCAAGGTTTGGCCCTTTGCCTTTCCCACTGACTTTGTGGTGCTGGAAATGGAGGAGCACAAGAGTGCAACTCTCATTCTAGGAAGACCTTTCCTAGCAATTGGACGAACTCTCATTGATGTACAAAGAGGGGAAGTAACCCTCAGAGTCAATGAGGATGAGTTCAAGTTGAATGCTGTAAAAGCTATGCAGCATCCAGACACACCAGAAGACTGCATGGGCGCTGACATTATTGACTCTCTGGTAGAAGAGATCAATATGGCTGAAAGCCTAGAATCAGAGCTTGAGGACATCTTCAAAGATGCTCAACCTGATCAAGAAGAACTAGAGGAAGCAAAGGAATTTTCAAAAATTCCTCAAGAGGAGGATAAACCTCCCAAACCTGAACTCAAACCTCTACCACTATCCCTGAAGTACGCATTTCTGGGAGAGGGTGACACTTTTCCAGTGATTATAAGCTCTGCTTTGAATCTACAGGAAGAGGAAGCACTGATTCAAGTGCTAAGGACACACAAGACAGCTCTTGGGTGGTCCATAAGTGATCTTAAGGGCATTAGCCCAGCTAGATGCACGCACAAGATCCTGTTGGAGGATAATGCCAAACCAGTGGTCCAACCACAGAGGAGGCTAAATCCAGCCATGAAGGAGGTGGTGCAGAAAGAAGTCACTAAATTACTAGAGGCTGGGATTATTTATCCTATTTCTGATAGCCCCTGGGTGAGCCCTGTCCAAGTTGTCCCCAAAAAGGGAGGCATGACAGTGGTTCATAATGAAAAAAATGAACTGGTTCCTACAAGAACAGTCACAGGGTGGCGCATGTGTATTGACTACAGAAGGCTCAATACAGCCACCAGAAAGGATCATTTTCCTTTACCATTCATAGACCAAATGCTAGAAAGACTAGCTGGTCATGATTACTACTGCTTTTTGGATGGCTATTCAGGCTACAACCAAATTGCAGTAGATCCTCAGGACCAAGAGAAAACAGCATTCACTTGCCCTTCTGGCGTGTTTGCCTACAGAAGGATGCCTTTTGGTCTGTGCAATGCACCTGCAACCTTTCAGAGGTGCATGCTCTCTATCTTCTCAGATATGGTAGAGAAATTTCTGGAAGTCTTCATGGATGACTTCTCAGTGTATGGAGACTCATTCAGCTCCTGTCTTAACCACCTAGCACTTGTCTTGAAAAGATGCCAAGAGACTAACCTAGTTTTAAACTGGGAGAAATGTCACTTTATGGTGACTGAGGGAATTGTCCTTGGGCACAAAATTTCAAGCAGGGGAATAGAGGTGGATAAGGCAAAGGTAGAGGTAATTGAAAAATTACCACCACCTGCCAATGTAAAGGCAATCAGAAGCTTTCTGGGGCATGCAGGATTCTACAGACGGTTTATAAATGATTTTTCGAAAATTGCAAAACCTCTGAGTAACCTGCTAGCTGCTGACACACCATTTGTGTTCGACACACAGTGTCTGCAGGCATTTGAGACCCTGAAAGCTAAGCTAGTCACAGCACCAGTCATCTCTGCACCAGATTGGACATTGCCATTTGAATTAATGTGTGATGCCAGTGACCATGCCATTGGTGCAGTGTTGGGACAGAGGCATAACAAACTTCTGCATGTCATTTACTATGCTAGCCGTGTTCTAAATGATGCACAGAAGAATTACACAACCACAGAAAAAGAATTACTTGCAGTGGTTTATGCCATTGACAAGTTTAGATCTTATCTAGTAGGATCCAAGGTGGTTGTGTACACTGACCATGCTGCTCTTAAATACTTACTCACAAAGCAGGATTCAAAACCCAGGCTTATCAGATGAGTGTTGCTTCTGCAAGAGTTTGATATAGAAATAAGAGACAGAAAAGGGACAGAGAACCAAGTAGCTGATCATCTGTCCCGAATAAAACCAGTAGATGGGGCGTCCCTCCCTTCTACTGAGATCTCTGAGACTTTCCCAGATGAGCAACTCTTTGCCATTCAGGAAGCTCCATGGTTTGCAGATATGGCAAACTATAAAGCTGTGAGGTTCATACCCAAGGAGTACAGCAATGTGCAAAGAAAGAAATTAATTTCAGATGCCAAGTACTACCTCTGGGATGAACCATATCTCTTTAAGAGATGTGCTGACGGAGTGATCCGCAGATGTGTACCCAGAGAAGAAGCACAAAGGATCTTATGGCATTGCCATGGATCACAGTATGGAGGACATTTTGGAAGTGAGCGAACAACCACTAAAGTCCTCCAGTGTGGCTTCTACTGGCCTACTCTCTATAAAGATTCCCGAGAGTTTGTGCGTAACTGTGACAGTTGCCAAAGAGCTGGTAACCTGCCTCACGGATATGCCATGCCTCAACAAGGGATATTAGAGATAGAATTGTTTGATGTATGGGGAATTGACTTCATGGGGCCATTCCCACCATCATACTCAAACACTTACATTCTGGTGGCGGTGGATTATGTATCTAAGTGGGTAGAAGCAATTGCTACGCCCACTAATGATACCAAGACCGTGCTAAAATTCCTCCAGAAATACATCTTCAGCAGATTTGGTGTTCCCAGAGTACTAATCAGTGATGGGGGCTCTCATTTCTGCAACAAACAGCTATACTCTGCTATGGTTAGATACGGAATTAGCCATAAAGTGGCAACTCCGTATCATCCACAGACAAATGGGCAAGCTGAAGTCTCTAACAGAGAGCTAAAAAGAATCCTAGAACGGACTGTGATAGCCCGAAGAAAGGATTGGGCAAAGAGCTTGGACGATGCTCTGTGGGCATACAGAACAGCATTCAAGACTCCTATAGGAACCTCTCCATACCAACTGGTGTATGGGAAGGCCTGTCATCTGCCTGTGGAACTGGAACATAAAGCCTACTGGGCAACCAGATTCCTAAACATGGATGCTCAGTTAGCTGGTGAGAAAAGATTGCTCCAGTTAAATGAGCTAGAGGAGTTCAGACTCAATGCCTTTGAAAATGCAAAAATCTATAAGGAAAAGGCAAAGAAGTGGCATGACAAGAAATTGTCAACCAGAGTCTTTGAGCCAGGACAAAAAGTTCTGCTCTTCAACTCCAGGCTCAAATTGTTCCCAGGAAAACTCAAATCCCGGTGGAGGGGTCCGTATGTGATCACAGGAGTGTCACCATATGGATATGTTGAGCTTCAAGATATTGATTCTGACAAAAAGTTCATTGTTAATGGACAGAGAATCAAGCATTATCTTGAGAGCAACTTTGAGCAGGAATGCTCAAAACTGAGACTTGAGTGATTCTCAGTGAAGGTCCAGCTAAAGACAGTAAAGAAGCGCTTGCTGGGAGGTAACCCAGTCATTAGGAGATTATATGATTAGTTCTTACAGAGGCAAGTATCAAAAATGAAGGAATTCACAGAGTTACAGAAGGATTCAGCTCAAAAAGCAGAGAAAATGAGCTTACTGGCGAAAAAACGCCAGTAAGGGGCATTTTGGGCGTTAAACGCCAGAATGGGTACCATTCTGGGCGTTTAATGCCAGGAATGGTGCCATTTTGGGCGTTAAACGCCAGAATGGGCACCATTCTGGGCGTTTAACGCCAGGTGTGCAGCATCCTGGGCGTTTAGAAAAACGCCCAGTGATAAAGACTTTCTGGCGTTTAACGCCAGCCAGGGCACCTGGCAGGGCGTTAAACGCCCAAAAAGGGCAACAAATGAGCGTTAAACGCCAGAATGGGTGCCATTCTGGGCGTTTAACGCCAGAAAGGTGGGGGGACCACAATTTTGTTTTCAAATCAAATTTTTTTCAAACTTTGCTTTTCTCACCCATACTTTTCTACAAAATCACACTTCAATCATTCATCATTCACTTTCAAATCTTCAAAAATCAAAACCATTCTTCAAGTTTATTTCAAATCAATTACAAACATTGTTCAAAAATTTTACCCTTTTCTCAATTTCTTTCCGTATCTTCTCAAATCTCCCTTCAAATTTCTCTCTTTTTTCGAAAACTCCCCTCCCCACCTTATAAATAAACGTTTGGCTCCCTCATTCCACCACACCATTCGAATTTCCTCTTCCTCCCCCTCTCTTCTCTCTTTTCTTTTGCTTGAGGACAAGCAAACCTCTAAGTTTGGTGTGCTTTTCCGTGATCACTAAGCCAAGATTCATCAAGATCATGGCTCCTAAGGGAAAACAAACCAATTTAAGAGGAAAGAAAGAGACTAATCCAAAGAATCTTTGGAATCAAGAGAAGTTCCTAACCAAGGAACATGAAGACCATTATCACAAAATAATGGGTCTGAGGTCAGTGATCCCGGAAGTTAAATTTGATCTGAAAGAAGATGAATATCCGGGGATCCAAGAGCAAATTCGAAACAGAGGATGGGAAGTTCTAACCAATCCTGAGACAAAGGTTGGAAGGAACATGGTTCAGGAATTCTACTCAAATTTGTGGCTGACAAATAAGCAGAGAATGACTGGAACCGCTTACCATACCTACAGAACCATGGTCAGAGGGAAAGTTATGTACTTCCATCTGGACAAAATAAGAGAAATCTTCAAGTTGCCTCAACTTCAAGATGATCCTGACTCCTTTAATAGGAGGATGGTGAGAGTAGATAAAGGGTTGGATCAAGTTCTAGAGGACATATGCCTCCCTGGAACTAAGTGGATAACCAATTCTAAGGGTGTTCCAAACCAACTCAAGAGGGGAGACCTCAAACCAATTGCAAGAGGTTGGCTAGACTTTATTGGGCGTTCCATACTGCCCACTAGCAACCGTTCTGAGGTTACCATCAAGAGAGCAGTGATGATTCATTGCATTATGCTTGGAAAAGAAGTGGAGGTTCATCATGTGATTGCCTGTGAGATATACACAATAGCAAAAAGGAATTCCACTGTAACCAAATTGGCTTACCCAAGCTTGATTTCCTTGCTTTGTAAAGAGGCTGGGGTGAAGATGGAAGCAGATGAATTCATACCCATTGAACATCCAATCACCAAGAAGTCAATGGAAGGAGCAAGAGGAGCAGGGGCGTGAACTTCAAGAGCTAAAACGCCAAAAGCTCTCTTCTCAAGCTGAGGGAGCATCCACTTCTCAAAATCAAGGTTGTTGAGTCCTAACTCTGTGAAAACCTCTATCATTAGGAGCCTATTTTTTCGTTTTTGTTTTGTTTTTCTATTTTTAGTTTCATTTTATATTTATTTTCTGAGTCTTTGTCTTAATTCATAATTAATAAAATTTAAAGTTTATGCCTTAAAGCTATGAATGTCCTATGAATCCATCACCTCTCTTAATTGAAAAATGCTTTAATCACAAAAGAACAAGAAGTACAGGATTTCGAAATTTATCCTTGAAACTAGTTGAATTAGTTTGATGTGGAGACAATACTTTTTGTTTTCTGAATGAATGCTTGAACAGTGCATATGTCTTTTGAATTTGTTGTTTTGAGAATGTTAAAATTGTTGGCTCTTGAAAGAATGAGGAGAAAGAGAACTGTTATTGAGGATCTGAAAAATCATCAAATTGATTCTTGAAGCAAGAAAAAAAAGCAGTGAAAAAAAAAATATTTTCGAAAAAAAAAGGAGAAAAAGAAAAAAAAAGAGAAGAAAGAAATAAAGTTGTGAACCAAGGCAAAAAGAGTGTGCTTAAGAACCTTGGACACCTCTAATTGGGGACTTTAGCAAAGCTGAGTCACAATCTAAAAAGGTTCACCCAATTATGTGTCTGTGGCATGAATGTATCCGGTGGTAATACTGGAAGACAGAGTGCTTTGGGCCACAGCCAAGACTCATACACTAGCTATGTTCAAGAATCATCATACTTAACTAGGAGAATCAATAACACTATCTGAGTTCTAAGTTCTTATAGATGCCAATCATTCTGAACTTCAAAGGATAGAGTGAGATGCCAAAACTGTTCGGAGGCAAAAAGCTACTAGTCCCGCTCATCTAATTGGAACTATGTTTCTTTGATATTTTGGAGTCTATAGTATATTCTCTTCTTTTTATCCTATTTTGATTTTCAGTTGCTTGGGGACAAGCAACAATTTAAGTTTGGTGTTGTGATGAGCGGATAATTTGTATGCTTTTTGGCATTGTTTTCAGTATGTTTTTAGTATAATTAGTTAGGTTTTTAGTATATTTTTATTAGTTTTTAGCTAAAATTCACTTTTCTGGACTTTACTATGAGTTTGTGTGTTTTTCTTTGATTTCAGGTATTTTCTGACTGAAATTGAAGGTTCTGAGCAAAAATCTGATTCAGAGACTGAAAAGGACTGCAGATGCTGTTGGATTCTGACCTCCCTGCACTCGAAGTGGATTTTCTGGAGCTACAGAAGCCCAATTGGCGCGCTCTCAACGGCGTTGGAAAGTAGACATGCTGGGCTTTCCAGCAATATATGATAGTCCATACTTTGCCCAAGATTTGATGGCCCAAATCGGCGTAGCAATTCGGCCTCAGAAATTCCAGCGTTAAACGCCGGAACTGGCATAAAACTTGGAGTTAAACGCCCAAACTGGCATGAAAGCTGGCATTTAACTCCAGAAAAGGTCTCTAAACGAAAATGCTTCATTGTTCAGCCCAAGCACACACCAAGTGGGCCCGGAAGTGGATTTTTCTGTCATTTACTCATTTCTGTAAACCTTAGGATACTAGTTTACTATTAATAGGATCTTTTGACATTGTAACTGTACCTCATGACATTTTTACATGTTTCATTGTATACTTTCCACAGCATGAGTCTCTAAACCCCATGGTTGGGGGTGGGGAGCTCTGCTGTGTCTTGATGGATTAATGCAATTACTACTGTTTCATATTCAATCATGCTTGCTTCCATTCTAAGATATCACTTGTTCTTGATCCGGATGAATGTGATGATCTGTGACACTCATCATCATTCTCAACTATGAACATGTGCCTGACAACCACCTCTGTTCTACTTTAGATTGAGTAGATATCTCTTGGATTCCTTAACAAGAATCTTCGTGGTATAAGCTAGAACTGATGGCGGCATTCAAGAGAATCCGGAAGGTCTAAACCTTGTCTGTGGTATTCTGAGTAGGATTCAATGACTGAATGACTGTGACGTGCTTCAAACTCCTAGCAGGCGGGGCGTTAGTGACAGACGCAAAAGGATCGATGGATTCTATTCCGGCCTGACCGAGAACCGACAGCTGATTAGCCATGCTGTGACAAAGCATAGGAACATTTTCACTGAGAGGATGGGAGGTAGCCATTGACAACGGTGAAACCCTACATACAGCTTGCCATGGAAGGAGCCTTGCGTGTTTGATGAAGAAGACAGTAGGAAAGCAGAGATTCAGAAGATGGAGCATCTCCAAAGCCTCAACCTATTCTCCATTACTGCTGAACAAGTACCTATTTCATGTTCTTTTGCTTTTCACAATCAATCCTGATAATTTCTGATATCCTGACTAAGATTTACAAGATAACCATAGCTTGCTTCAAGCTGACAATCTCCGTGGGATCGACCCTTGCTCACGCAAGGTATTACTTGGACGACCCAGTGCACTTGCTGGTTAGTTGTGCGGGATTGCAAAAGTGTTATTGCAATTTCGTGCACCAATGATATTGATGATGAGTGGAAGGTTGATAAGGGGTATGAGGGTTATTGGTGTTAATGATACATTATGATGTTGGTTGTTGTTTATGAGTGTGTATGTTGATTGTGGTAATATGAATGTTGATAATTATTGCTAATATTGAGGTTAATTGATGAGGAGTATGAATGTTGATTTTGATAACTATTGCTGGAGGGTGTGAGTTTTATGAGGATAATTTGAGGAATAAAGATTATGATGGATTTGGTTAATATTAGATATTGTTTGGTGATGATTGTTGGAATTGATGAGGATTTATAGTGGTTGTTGATGTTGATGTTGGTTGATGATGATTATGAATGTGGATTTATAATTGAATTAGAAATTTTGGAGTGTTAGTGATATATGGTGAAATGGTTGAGTGATTTAGGAATGAAATTGAGGGAAATGATACGAAATGGTAAGATGTCGTGTGTGGTGGTGTTTTATGATGATTGAGTAGGCTTTGATTTGGTTTTGATTTGAGAGTTAGTTAAAATTGAGGTTTAAGGATTTTTGGTAAAAATAGATTTTTTGTGAACTTTGACGGATCATAACTTGAGCCTCAAAGCATAAAATTGCATGAAACTCGTTTTAAATTAGATTTGAGAGCTTTAAATTGATATAAAGTTTGTAGAGAATGGATTTTTGCAAGAGAAGTTATGATCAATCAAAGTTTGGTGTTGAAATCTAAATTCTGTGAATGCCGCAGAATTTGTGATTTCTGGTTTGTGCGCGCACGCACAGCCTTGTGCGCATGCACACCCCTGTGAGTTTTTGAACCTGTGCGCACGCACACTCAGGGGAAGGCTTGCGGTTGAGAGCGCTTGCACGATCCGTGCGCACACACGACCATCGACGTTCTGCAACCTGTGCGCTTGCACAACCCTGTGCGCACGCACACGTTAGAAGGAGCACTCTGTTGAGGGCGTTCGTACACCTTGTGCGGACGAACAGAATTGAAAGTTTACTACCTGTGTGTACGCACACATTTGAAAACTTTCTGGGCGTGAGCACGCGCACCCCTGTGCGTACGCACATGCCCTGTTTTTCAATAAAACTCTTATTTTTAACTATTTCACCTTCCCAACAAGGTTGTAAACTTCCGTAACACTTGTTTAAAAACTTTTTTGCCAGTTTTAAGGTCTTGAATCAAGGGTGAGAATAATAAAGGAATAAATTCGAGTATTGTTAGTTATGTGCTTAGAGCCGGTGACATAGGTTTGGCATGTTTGTGTAATTTCTAGCTTGATTTGGTGAATGTTGCGTTGTGAAATGTATGGTTGAAGAGATTTATGAGGAATGGGAACGCTTATAATGAATTTGAAAAGTGGAAACTAGTGATGTGATGGTTATGATGAGTTGAGGGCTTGGAAATGAATGAGGAAAGTATTGGATTATATGCGAGTGTGCGGAGCCTATATCTCCGGCGTGGCAGATGTCTCTGCCGCATGACTAGATGTTGTTGAGAGTGTGTAGGGCCTATATCCCTGGTGTGTGATGAGCGGATAATTTGTACGCTTTTTGGCATTGTTTTTAGTATGTTTTTAGTAGGATTTAGTTAGTTTTTAGTATATTTTTATTAGTTTTTAATTAAAATTCACTTTTCTGGACTTTACTATGAGTTTGTGTGTTTTTCTGTGATTTCAGGTATTTTCTGGCTGAAATTGAGGGACCTGAGCAAAAATCTGATCCAGAGACTGAAAAGGACTGCAGATGCTGTTGGATTCTGACCTCCCTGCACTCGAAGTGGATTTTCTGGAGCTACAGAAGCCTAATTTGCGCGCTCTCAACGGCTTTGGAAATTAGACATCCTGGGCTTTCCAGCAATATATGATAGTCTATACTTTGCCCAAGATTTGATGGCCCAAACCGGCGTTCAAAGTCACCTTCAGAATTCCCAGCGTTAAACGCCGGAACTGGCACCAAAGTGGGAGTTAAACGCCCAAACTGGCACAAAAGCTAGCGTTTAACTCCAAGAAGAGTCTCTACACGAAAATGCTTCAATGCTCAGCCCAAGCACACACCAAGTGGGCCCGGAAGTAGATTTTTATGTCATTTACTCATCTCTGTACACCCTAGGCTACTAGTTTTCTATATATAGGACCTTTTACTATTGTATTTTCATCAGGGGATCTTAGATCATCTTTAGGTCTTTGAATCCTTTGATCATGTTCTGGGGGCTGGCCTCACGGCCATGCCTAGACCTTGTTCTTATGTATTTTCAACGGTGGAGTTTCTACACACCATAGATTAAGGTGTGGAGCTCTGCTGTACCTCGAGTATTAATGCAATTACTATTGTTCTTCTATTCAATTCCGCTTGTTCTTGTTCCAAGATATCACTTGTTCCTCAACTTGATGAATGTGATGATCCGTGACACTCATCATCATTCTCACCTATGAACGTGTGACTGACAACCACCTCCGTTCTACCTTAGATTGGGTGAATATCTCTTGGATTCCTGATACACGATGCATGGTTGATCGCCTGACAACCAAGCGCTCGCCTGACAAACGAGCCAGCCATTCCGTGAGATCAGAGTCTTCGTGGTATAGGAAAGAACTGATGGCGGCATTCAAGAGAATCTGGAAGGTCTAACCTTGTCTGTGGTATTATGAGTAGGATTCAATGATTGAATGACTGTGACGTGCTTCAAACTCCTGAGGGCGGGGCGTTAGTGACAGACGCAAAAGAATCACTGGATTCTATTCCGGCCTGATCGAGAACCGACAGATGGATAGCCGTGCCGTGACAGGGTGCGTTGAACATTTCCACTGAGAGGATGGGAGGTAGCCACTGACAACGGTGAAACCCTTGCATAAGCTTGCCATGGAAAGGAGTAAGAAGGATTGGATGAAGACAGTAGGAAAGCATAGAGACGGAAGGGACCAAGCATCTTCATACGCTTATCTGGAATTCCTACCAATGATATACATAAGTATCTCTATCTTTATCTTTATGTTTTATTCATCATCTATACCCATTTGAGTCTGCCTGACTAAGATTTACAAGGTGACCATAGCTTGCTTCATACCAACAATCTCCGTGGGATCGACCCTTACTCGCGTAAGGTTTATTACTTGGACGACCCAGTGCACTTGCTGGTTAGTTGTGCGAAGTTGTGTTTATGCCATGGTATTGAGCACCAAGTCTTTGGAGCCATTACTAGGGATTATTTTGTGTAAAAGTAGTGATCACAATTTCGTGCACCACCAGCCAAGCCTTAGCAGATCATTGCTCCAATAGCAAGATTGATAGAAATCAACAAGCTCTTGTGATGATAAGTTGAAACCTCGGTCCAATAAGATTAGACATGGCTTTACAGCCAGCCAGACTTCAACAGATCATCATGAAACACTAGAATTCATTCTTAAGAACTCTGAAGAAAAATACCTAATCTAAGCAACAAGATGAACCGTCAGTTGTCCATACACGAAACAATCCCCGGCAACGGCGCCAAAAACTTGGTGGACGAAATTGTGATCACTACAACTTCGCACAACTAACCAGCAAGTGCACTGGGTCGTCCAAGTAATAAACCTTACGCGAGTAAGGGTCGATCCCACGGAGATTGTTGGTATGAAGCAAGCTATGGTCACCTTGTAAATCTTAGTCAGGCAGACTCAAATGGGTATAGATGATGAATAAAGCATAAAGATAAAGATAGAGATACTTATGTATATCATTGGTGAGAGCTTCAGATAAGCGTATGAAGATGCCTTCCCTTCCGTCTCTCTGCTTTCCTAATGTCTTCATCCAATCCTTCTTACTCCTTTCCATGGCAAGCTCATGTAGGGTTTCACCGTTGTCAGTGGCTACCTCCCATCCTCTCAGTGAAAATGTTCCCATGCTCTGTCACAGCATATGGCTAATCAGCTGTCGGTTCTCGGTCAGGCCGGAATAAAATCCATCGATTCTTTTGCGTCTGTCACTAACGCCCCGCCTGCTAGGAGTTTGAAGCACGTCACAGTCATTCAATCATTGAATCCTACTCAGAATACCACAGACAAGGTTAGACCTTCCGGATTCTCTTGAATGCTGCCATCAGTTCTCGCCTATACCACGAAGACTCTGATCTCACGGAATGGCTGGCTCGTTTGTCAGGCGAGCACTCGTTTGTCAGGCGATCAACCATGCATCGTGTATCAGGAATCCAAGAGATATTCACTAAGCCTCGTATGCTTGTAGAACAAGAGTGGTTGTCAGTCACTTTGTTCATAAGTGAGAATGATGATGAGTGTCACGGATCATCACATTCATCAAGTTGAAGAACAGGTGATATCTTGGAACAAGAACAAGCGGAATTGAATAGAAGAACAATAGTAATTGCATTAATACTCGAGGTACAGCAGAGCTCCACACCTTAATCTATGGTGTGTAGAAACTCCACCGTTGAAAATACATAAGAACAAGGTCTAGGCATGGCCGTGAGGCCAGCCTCCCAGTGATCAAAAGATTCAAAGATCTCCAGATGAAAATACAATAGTAAAAGGTCCTACTTATAGAAAACTAGTAGCCTAAGGTGTACATAGATGAGTAAATGACATAAAAATCCACTTCCGGGCCCACTTGGTGTGTGCTTGGGCTGAGCAATGAAGCATTTTCGTGTAGAGACTCTTCTTGGAGTTAAACGCCAGCTTTTATGCCAGTTTGGGCGTTTAACTCCCAATTAGGTGCCAGTTCCGGCGTTTAACGCTGGAATTTCTTGAGGTGACTTTGAACGCCGGTTTGGGCCATCAAATCTTGGGCAAAGTATGAACTATCATATATTGCTGGAAAGCCCAGGATGTCTACTTTCCAACGCCGTTGAGAGCGCGCCAATTGGGCTTCTGTAGCTCCAGAAAATCCACTTCGAGTGCAGGGAGGTCAGAATCCAACAGCATCTGCAGTCCTTTTGAGTCTCTGGATCAGATTTTTGCTCAGATCCCTCAATTTCAGCCAGAAAATACCTGAAATCACAGAAAAACACACAAACTCATAGTAAAGTCCAGAAAAGTGAATTTTAACTAAAAAATAATAAAAATATAATAAAAACTAACTAGATCATACTAAAAACATACTAAAAACAATGCCAAAAAGCGTACAAATTATCCGCTCATCACAACACCAAACTTAATTTGTTGCTTGTCCCCAAGCAACTGAAGATCAAATAGGATAAAAAGAAGAGAATGTGCAATGAACTCCAAAAACATCTATGAAGATCAGTATTAATTAGATGAGCGGGGCTTTCAGCTTTTTGCCTCTGAATAGTTTTGGCATCTCACTTATCCTTTGGAATTCAGAATGATTGGCTTCTTTAGGAACTCAGAATCCAAATAGTGTTATTGATTCTCCTAGTTAAGTATGATGATTCTTGAACACAGCTACTTATTGAGTCTTGGCTGTGGCCCAAAGCACTCTGTCTTCCAGTATTACCACCGGATACATACATGCCACAGACACATAATTGGGTGAACCTTTTCAGATTGTGACTCAGCTTTGCTAAAGTCCCCAATTAGAGGTGTTCAGGGTTCTTAAGCACACTCTTATTGCCTTGGATCACAACTTTATTTCTTTCTTTTTCTTTCTTTTTTTTTTCGGTTTTTTTTTGCCTCTTCTTTTTCTTTTTCCTTTTTTTTTATATTCACTGCTTTTTCTTGCTTCAAGAATCATTTTTATGATTTTTCAGATCCTCAGTAACATGTCTCCTTTTTCATCATTCTTTCAAGAGCCAACATTCATGAACCACAAATTCAAAAGACATATGCACTGTTCAAGCATACATTCAGAGAACAAAAGTGTTGCCACCACATCAAAGTAATTAAACTGTTATAAAATTCAAAATTCATGCAATTCTTTTCCTTTTCAATTAAGAACATTTGTTTAAGAAAGGTGATGGATTCATAGGACATTCATAACTTTAAGGCATAGACACTAAGACACTAATGATCATAAGACATAGATAAACATAAAGCATAATTTTTTTTCGAAAAAAACAGAAAAATAAAGAACAAGGAGATTAAAGAACGGGTCCACCTTAGTGATGGCGGCTTGTTCTTCCTCTTGAAGGTCTTATGGAGTGCTTGAGCTCCTCAATGTCTCTTCCTTGTCTTTGTTGCTCCTCTCTCATGATTCTTTGATCTTCTCTAATGTCATGGAGGAGAATGGAGTGTTCTTGGTGCTCCACCCTTAGTTGTCCCATGTTGGAACTCAATTCTCCTAGGGAGGTGTTTAGTTGCTCCCAATAGTATTGTGGAGGAAAGTGCATCCCTTGAGGTATCTCATGGATCTCATGATGAGAGGGGTCTCTTGTGTGCTCCATCCTTTTCTTGGTGATGGGCTTATCCTCATCAATAGGGATGTCTCCCTCTATGTCAACTCCAACTGAATAACAGAGGTGACAAATGAGATGAGGAAAGGCTAACCTTGCTAAGGTAGAGGACTTATCCGCCACCTTATAGAGTTCTTGGGCTATAACCTCATGAACTTCCACTTCTTCTCCAATCATGATGCTATGAATCATGATGGCCCGGTCTAGAGTAACTTCGGACCGGTTGCTAGTGGGAATGATTGAGCGTTGGATAAACTCCAACCATCCTCTAGCCACGGGTTTGAGGTCATGCCTTCTCAATTGAACCGGCTTCCCTCTTGAATCTCTCTTCCATTGTGCGCCCTCTTCACATATGACTGTGAGGACTTGGTCCAACCTTTGATCAAAGTTGACCCTTCTAGTGTAAGGATGTTCATCTCCTTGCATCATGGGCAAGTTAATTCCCCCGAACCATAGTAAGATAATTCTTTGGATCCGGGTTCACACTTTGGTCATGGTTCTTGGTGATCCATGCATTGGCAAAGAACTCTTGAACCATCAAGATTCCGACTTGTTGAATGGGGTTGGTAAGCACTTCCCAACCTCTTCTTCGGATCTCATGGCGGATCTCCGGATATTCACCCTTTTTGAGTGAAAAGGGGACCTCGGGGATCACCTTCTTCAAGGCCACAACTTCATAGAAGTGGTCTTGATGCACCCTTGAGATGAATCTATCCATCTCCCATGACTCGGAGGTGGAAGCTTTTGCCTTCCCTTTCCTCTTTCTAGAGGTTTCTCCGGCCTTGGATGCCATAAATGGTTATGGAAAAAAAAAAAGCAATGCTTTTACCACACCAAACTTAAAAGGTTTGCTCGTCCTCGAGCAAAAGAAGAAAGAAGAGAGTAGAAGAAGAAGAAATGAGGAAGAAGGGGGTGGCTTATGTATTCGGCCAAGGAGGTGGAGAAGTGGTGTTTAGGTTGTGTGAAAATGAAGGGGTGAAGAAGGGTTTATATAGGAGAGGGGGGAGATGGGGTTCGGCCATTATGGGTGGGTTTGGGAGGGAAAGTGGTTTGAATTTGAAGGGTGAGGTTGGTGGGGTTTTATGAAGGATGGATGTGAGTGGTGAAGAGAAAGATGGGATTTGATAGGTGAAGGGTTTTTGGGGAAGAGGTATTGAGGTGATTGGTGAATGGGTGAAGGAAAGAGAGAGTGGTGGGGTTGGTGGGGATCCTGTGGGGTCCACAGATCCTGAGGTGTCAAGGAAAAGTCATCCCTGCACCAAATGGCACTCAAAATCACGTTTTGAGCCATTTCTGGCGTTAAACGCCGGGCTGGTGCCCATTCCTGGCGTTTAACGCCAGGTTCTTGCCCTTTTCTGGCGTTTAACGCCAGTCTGGTGCTCCTTTCTGGCGTTAAACGCCCAGAATGGTGCCAGACTGGGCGTTAAACGCCCAAATGCTAGCCTCACTGGCGTTTAAACGCCAGTGAATTCTTCCTCCAGGGTGTGCTGTTTTTCTTCCTGTTTTTCATTCTGTTTTTGCTTTTTTAATTGATTTTGTGACTTCTTATGATCATCAACCTACAAAAGACATAAAATAACAAAAGAAAATATATCAAATATAATCATTGGGTTGCCTCCCAACAAGCGCTTCTTTAATGTCAGTAGCTTGACAGAGGGCTCTCATGGAGCCTCACAGATACTCAGAGCAATGTTGGAACCTCCCAACACCAAACTTAGAGTTTGAATGTGGGGGTTCAACACCAAACTTAGAGTTTGGTTGTGGCCTCCCAACACCAAACTTAGAGTTTGACTGTGGGGGCTCTGTTTGACTCTGAATTGAGAGAAGCTCTTCATGCTTCCTCTCCATGGTGACAGAGGGATATCCTTGAGCCTTAAACACAAAGGATTCTTCATTCACTTGAATGATCAGTTCACCTCCATCAACATCAATCACAGCCTTTGCTGTGGCTAGGAAGGGTCTTCCAAGGATGATGGATTCATCCATGCATTTCCCATTCTCTAGGACTATGAAATCAGTAGGGATGTAGTGGTCTTCAATCTTCACCAAAACATTCTCTACAAGTCCATGAGCTTATTTTCTTGAGTTGTCTGCCATCTCTAGTGAGATTCTTGCAGCTTGTACCTCAAAGATCCCTAGCTTCTCCATTACAGAGAGAGGCATGAGGTTTACACTTGACCCTAAGTCACACAGAGCCTTCTTGAAGGTCATGGTGCCTGTTCATACCCTGACCGAGCTCTCCATACTCGGCCAATCCACGAAAGGTCCGACCTCATCCAAAGGCCCACGCCTAAAGGTCGGACCTCGGACATCATAGCAAGGAAGGCCCATCAAAAGGAACACAGCCCAAAACCTAAAGGCCGAAATAGGCCTAGAAGAGGCGGTTCCGCAAAGATAGAGATAAAACTCCCAAAAGATAAGATAAGATAAGAATATCTTATCCAGGGAAGATCACGGCCAACCACTATAAATACACTGGAACACCCAGGTATAAAGGATACTCTAATTCTACTCAATATCTGCTTGGACCCATGCTAACTTAAGCATCGGAGTGTCATTGCAGGTACAACCCCCCGCCGCTCAGCACACCAAGCTCGGGTCACGGAACCCCTACCTCGGGCCTTGCTAGACGACCGAGCTACACGTTTCAGGTAACCCTCGGAACATTGGCGCCGTTGCCGGGGACCTGGAAGTCATCCCTTTACCATGGCAGACGATCCTCTCAACAATGACCACGCTGCTTCGGAACAAGAGGAGGAAATTGACACCGGAGAACGACCGGACAGCCCCCTATCACCACGCACTCCAGGAGGAAACAAACAGAATCGCCCAAGCACATCACTCCCAAACAAAGATCCACAGAATCCCGAAAGAGAAAAGAGCTCGGAAATCCTAGAAGCAGTCCGGGCACAACAAAACCAACTGAAACAACTCGAAAAGGACATAAAGAAGCAAAAAGAAACCGAACAAGATCTGAGAAGGGAGGCTCGCAAGCGCAGAGAATTAGAAGAAAAACTACGGAAAATAGAGGCCAACCTGAAAGATCGAACAGAACGCGACACCACCCCTGAAGGCAATCATGATCCCTTCACAAAAGAGATCATGAAGGAGAAGGTACCGCGAAACTTCAAACCACCCGATATGGATCTCTACGACGGCACCACCGATCCAAGTCACCACCTCAGCAACTTCAGAAGCAGAATGTACCTAGTCGACGCCTCCGACGCGATTCGGTGCAAAGCCTTCCCCACCACTCTCACCAAGTCGGCCATGAGGTGGTTCGACAACCTGCCACCGAGATCAATCACCAGCTTCGAAGACCTAACTAAGAAATTCCTAACAAGGTTCTCCATTCAAAAGGACAAGGCAAAACATGCCCCCAGTCTACTCGGGATCAAACAAGGTAACCAAGAAACTCTCCGAGAATACATGGAGCGATTCAACAAAGCCTGCCTGGACATACAACACTTGCCCACTGAAGCAGCTATCATGGGATTGGCAAATGGCCTAAAGGAAGGACCGTTTAGCCAATCCCTCTCCAAACGATACCCGACCTCCCTATACGAGGTGCAGGAGCGGGCAGAAAAATATATCAATATGGAGGAAACCTCCCAGCTAAGAGACTCTTCTAGGAAGGAATCAACCTACCCACTCCGAGACCGAGATCGAGAACAGAAGAAGAAAGAAGAACCCAACTCAGACAAGCCCCGGAAATACCACAACTATACCCCCCTCCGAGTCTCCCTGGTAGACATCTACAGAGAAGTATGCCACACCGAAAAGATCCCACCACCCCGACCTCTAAAACGCAAAAGAGCGGGGAGAGATCGGTCCGAATACTGCGAATATCACAAACTCTACGGTCATTCTACCAACGACTGCCACGACCTAAAGAATGTCATAGAAAAGCTAGCCAGAGAAGGAAAGCTCGACAGATACATAGCAGAGAAAGGAGAAGATACCAGGAAGAGAAGACGAGGAGACAATGAAGGTCGGGCCGAACAAGTCCCGCGAACCCCTGAAAGACACGTTCACATGATAAATGGAGGTTTCGCAGGCGGAGGAACATCTAGATCCTCGCGAAAAAGACACCTCAAAGAAATCTATCATGTCCGAGAAGACAGTTCCCTGCCCGAGTTACCCACTATCTCATTTACCCGAGAGGATGCTCAAGGGATAACACCCGGGCACGACGATCCAATGGTGATCACCGTTATTCTAGCAAACGCCAACTTACATCGGACCCTGATTGACCAGGGAAGCTCAGCAGATATCCTGTTCAAAGCGGCCTTCGACAAACTCGGACTTGAGGAAAAAGAGCTAAAAGCCTATCCCACCGACCTATTTGGGCTAGGGGACACCCCGATCCATCCCTTAGGATACATCTCGCTACACACTACCTTTGGAAGAGGCGAGCAATCTAAAACATTAAGCATCGACTACATTGTAGTCGACGTCACTTCAGCGTACAATGCCCTTATTGGGCGACCAACCTTAAACAGACTGGCAGCTATAGTCTCGACCCCACACCTCTGTATGAAGTTCCCTACCACAAAAGGAATCGTTACCCTAAAGGGCGACCAAAAGCTAGCACGGCGATGCTACAACGAAAGCCTAAGCCTAAAAGGGAAAGAGATCAACACAATAGAACTCGGGCGAGTTCAAACCCGAGAAGACCTTCGGCCACAACCAGAGGGAGAAACCGAAAGGATCCAAATCGGGAACACACCTGAAAAAGTAACAAACATTGGAGCAAACCTCGAAGCAGGCCTAAAGGAGGAACTCATAACCCTCTTAAGGGAGAATTCCGACCTCTTCGCCTGGAAGGCCTCCGACATGCCAGGCATAAGTCCCGACCTGACGTGCCATAAGCTATCAGTATACCCAGGATCCAAACCCGTCCAACAGAGACGCCGGAAGCTCGGACCCGAGCGCATGCAGGCAATAGAAGAACAGGTACAAGCACTACTAGATGCAGGATTCATTAAGGAAGTAAAATATCCCCTATGGCTCGCAAACGTGGTCCTGGTATAAAAGCCCAACGGAAAATGGAGGATGTGCGTCGATTACACGGATCTCAACAAAGCCTGCCCCAAAGACCCATATCCACTACCAAACATCGACGCCTTAGTCGACGCAGCCTCAGGCTACAGATATCTCTCCTTCATGGACGCATACTCGGGATACAATCAAATCCCAATGTACGGACCCGACCAAGAAAAGACCTCGTTCATAACCCCAAGGGCAAACTACTGCTACGTAGTAATGCCCTTCGGGCTGAAGAACGCCGGGGCAACCTACCAAAGGCTAATGAACAAAGTATTCTCAGAGCACATCGGGCTACAGCTAGAAGTGTACGTCGACGATATGCTGGTGAAGACACAAGAAGACAGAAACTTGGTTCCCGACCTCACAAGTGTCTTCGGCACCCTCAGGAAACACAACATGAGACTTAACCCGACCAAGTGCACCTTCGCCGCAGAAGCCGGAAAGTTCTTAGGCTTCATGCTGACTCAAAGAGGCATCGAAGCAAACCCGGACAAATGCCAAGCGATACTCAAAATGAAGAGCCCGACGTGTGTCAAAGAAGTACAACAACTAAATGGAAGGCTAGCCGCCCTATCAAGATTCTTGGCAGGATCAGCGATAAAATCACTACCTCTCTACTCACTCCTAAAGAAAGGGAAACCCTTCTCATGGACCCCGGAGTGCGAAAAAGCCTTCCAAGAATTCAAGGAATTTCTCGGGCAGCCACCAATCCTAACCCGGCCTTTAAAAGGGGAAGAGCTCGTACTATACCTCTCGGTCGGACATCGGGCAGTTGCTTCAGCATTAATACGAGAAAATGACCAAGGACAACACCCCATATACTTCGTAAGCAAGGCACTACAAGGGGCCGAATTAAACTATCAGAAAATAGAGAAATTCGCCTACGCCCTAGTATTCACGGCTCGGAGGCTCCGTCCCTACTTTCAAGCCCACACCATCAAAGTCCGGACGAACCAACCCATGAGACACATCCTACAAAAAACAGACATGGCAGGACGAATCCTACAATGGGCGGTGGAACTGTCCGAGTTCGACCTCCACTATGAAGCCCGGACTGCCATAAAATCTCAATATCTAGCCGACTTCATCGCAGAATATACTGAGACCCCGGGAACCCCACTCTCGTGGAATCTGTATGTCGACGGGTCCTCAAACAAAACAGGAAGCGGAGCCGGTGTTATACTCGAAAGCGACCAAGGAACACAGATAGAGCTATCCTTAAAATTCGAGTTCCAGGCTTCAAACAACCAAGCCGAATACGAGGCCCTACTAGCAGGACTAAAGCTAGCCGAAGAGGTCGGAGCCCAGAGAATCACGATCTTCAGCGACTCCCAGGTCGTCACATCACAAGTAAATGGAAATTACCAGGCCAAAGACCCTACTATGAAAAAGTACCTGGACCAAACACAGGCACAATTACGACACTTCCCGGAAATACAAATCCAGCACATACCTCGGGAACAAAATGCTCGGGCAGACGCCCTCTCAAAGCTCGCTAGCACCAAGCCCGGAGGCAACAACAGAAGTCTTCTCCAAGAAACCCTACAATCTCCCTCCGTGCTAAGAGAGGAAGAAACGTTAAATATATCCAACCAACAGCAAGGATGGATGACCCCCATACTCAACTACCTGAAGTCAGGAACTCTCCCCATAGAAAGAAAAGAAGCTAAAAGGCTTGCAAAGGACGCCCAGAATTATACGCTAATTCACGACGTATTATACAGAAGAGGATTCTCAAGCCCCCTCCTTAGGTGCGTTCCGACCTCAGAAACAAAGGGCGTCCTCGAAGAAGTCCACGAAGGCATGTGTGGGAACTATCTCGGAGCTCGGGCACTATCCAAGAAAGTAGTCAGGGCCGGGTTCTACTGGCCGACCTTACAAAGAGACGCGACAGAGTTTGTGAAAATATGCCCCCCTGCCAAAAACACGCCAATTTTCACAAGGCACCGCCCGAAGACCTTATCAGCATCACTGCGCCATGGCCCTTCACAAAATGGGGACTCGACCTACTCGGCCCGTTTCCACAAGGACCGGGGCAAGTCAAATACCTCATAGTAGGGGTCGACTACTTCACAAAATGGATCGAAGCCGAACCCTTAGCCACTATTACGGCTCAGAAAAGCCGTAAATTCCTATACAAAAACATCGTCACGAGGTTCGGAGTCCCCTACTCCATCACAACAGACAATGGAACACAGTTCACGGACACAAGTTTTCAGAACTTGGTGGCCGAACTAAAAATCAAACAGCAATTCACATCGGTCGAGCACCCACAAGCCAATGGACAAGCAGAGGCTGCAAATAAAGTCATCTTGGCCGGGTTAAAGCGAAGACTCCAAGAGGCCAAAGGGGCGTGGGCCGACGAACTCCCCCAGGTACTATGGGCATATCGGACAACCCCGCACTCTACAACGGGAGAATCCCCATTCCGGCTAGCTTACGGGATGGAGGCAATGATTCCTATTGAAATAGAGGAAGGGTCACCTAGAACCATCTTCTACAACGAAAAAGATAACCCGCAGGCACAAAGGGAAGAACTCGACCTCCTCCCCGAGGTCCGAGAAAGAGCTCGGATTCAAGAAGAAGCCTTAAAACGGCGAACGGCCCTCAGATACAATCAAAAGGTAATAAAGCGAAGCTTCTCCAGTCACGACCTGATTCTAATCCGAAATGACATCGGAACACAAAAGTCGGGAGAAGGAAAGCTAGCCGCAAATTGGAAAGGGCCCTACAAGGTAACAGAAGTCTTAGGGACAGGCTACTACAAAATATCCGACCTAGAAGGCAATGAGCTGCCCAGGACCTGGCACGCCTGTAATCTAAGACGGTACTACAGCTAGAAAAACTTAACCCGAGGTGTACTCTTTTTCCCTACAAGGGTTTTTTAATGAGACACCCGGTTAAGCAGGATACCCGACCTAAAGGGTAAACACTTTAAATATTCTTTCTTTTTAATACTAATCAAATTTCTCTATTTTCTCTTCCTCATGATGAAGCAAATCCTAGAAAGTACCCCACCAAGGCGCATTAATTTATGCTCGGCAAAACGCAAAAAATCATTTGCCAAAAGACCATACAAGGTCGGCAAAGATAAAGCGACGAGGTTCAAATTAATGTGAGAAGTTATAAAGTAACCCTGAAAATGGCTCGAAAAGCCAAATAAAAAAGAGGTTACAAAAATAACTTAAAAAGGCCGACCAAACGACGAAGTCGGACCTAACAAAAAGGAGGTACTCGAGCACCCGATGTCCGAGAAAAAGCTCGGCCCGAGAAAGAAGCCTTAAAACGGCAAGAACCAGGATTTCGAAAAACGCTAGCTAAAAAGTTGTTATGCAAAAAACAACTAAAAAGCACGAAAGCGGGGACATAAAGTCAAAACGCTAGCTAAAAAGTTGTTATCCGAAAAACAACTAAAAAGCACGAAAGCGAAAGTAAGAAGTCAAAACGCTAGCTAAAAAGTTGTTATGCAAAAAACAACTAAAAAGCACGAAAGCGGAGACATAAAGTCAAAACGCTAGCTAAAAAGTTGTTATCCGAAAAACAACTAAAAAGCACGAAAGCGAAAGTAAGAAGTCAAAACGCTAGCTAAAAAGTTGTTAATCAAAAACAACTAAAAAGCACAAAAGCGAAAGTAAGAAGTCAAAACGCTAAGCTAAAAAGTTGTTATCCGAAAACAACTAAAAAGCACAAAAGCGAAAGTAAGAAGTCAAAACGCTAAGCTAAAAAGTTGTTATCCGAAAACAACTAAAAAGCACAAAAGCGAAAGTAAGAAGTCAAAACGCTAAAAAGTTGTTATCCGAAAACGACTAAAAAGCACAAAAGCGGAAACAAAAAGTCAAGCGCGAACAAAAAACACCGCATAATAAAGTTACTACAAGTAGCTAAATAAAACAAGAGGTGTCCAAAATGTTCAACAGAAACCATCCAAAAACAAAAGAGCCCACAGATCGGGCAAAACACCAAGAAGTACAAGACTACAGAGGATCGAGGCCCTTTCCGGACTCCACATCGACAGCAGGCTGAAACATAGATATAGGGACTGCATCGACGGCAACGTCATCCCGGTTTGAAACCTCCACACCAGATCTATCCTCAGCCAAAGGTGAAGTCGGGTTCACAACCGGAACCTCGGGGTCGGACACCGGAGCCTTGTGGTCGGACACCGGAACCTCATCCTCGGCAGGAGCAGGAACAATCTTTCCCTCCACAACAATGTTTTCCGTACTGAATAAGCTCAGATCCAGGTCGGGAGCAAGAACCCGGACCTGATCCCTCAAATTCACAAACATAGCATCCATACCCTTGGCCACATTATCTTCCAGCTCGTAAAAATCATCCCGAGCATACTGCAACTTCTCCTTCGTCTCCACAAGCTCGGCATACAGCTTAGTATAGTTCTCCGTCGCCACCCTCGCCATCTCCTCAGATGTCTTCGCCGCCGCCACAGCCGCGGTGGCCCTAGTTTTCTCTTCCTCCAAAGAGGCCTCCAGCTCAGTAATCCTGGCAGCCTTCAGTTGACTAATCTTATCAAGCTCAGACCGTGCCTTCTCAAGTCGGGAGCTGGTCGCCCCAAGGGGAGCTTTCTTGAACTCCCGAGCAATAGCGGCATGAAGACTAGCCATCCGAACACAGCTCCGCGCCATATACTGAAAGTGATGCTCCATAGACGCATCATCAGTAGAAATAAAGGTCTGGGGGAGAATGTGCTGCTCAATCCAACCAAGAGCGTCAAAATCCTTATCATTGAAACCAGCAAGCTCTTGAGAGGTCTTCTGCTTCTTGGGGGGAGGACCCGAGGTCGAAGACGGGGAAAGGTGACCGGGTCCGGAGGTCGGAGGATCTTGAGTTATAGCTCGGAACTGAGGAGTCGGAATGGTCTTCGACCGAGTCTGAACACCCACGGTAGTCTTCTGCGGAGAAGATCGGGCAGAAACCTCAGCCTCGATATTCCGAGCAGCCGCAGACTTCTTCGAACGACGAAGAAACTTCATGGAATCCGCCTGAGAAGACATCTCTGCAGAAACAAAAAGAAAGGGATTAGCACAAACAAGAATTCCACCAAAACAGGCAAAATACTAAAAGGATGAAGCTCGGAGAGGTCGGGAACTACCTAACTCGGAACGGAGAAGGCTTGGATCTCCCAACATTTTCTTCGTGTCCAAGTGAGGTGCCCGACCCCATAAACTGCTCAACACACCCGCAAAAGCCTGCTCTACCTCATCTAGACTCTCAAAAGTATACTTAACCGACACTACATTCTCCTGCCAACAAAGAGGAAAAGAAGGCTCCCCACTCTCATCTAGAAAGAAAGGTCGGACATCTCCAGCAGCCCGGACCTTGAAATAGTAGTTCTTGAAATCATGAAACGACTCATCATACAAGGTACAAAACTTCTTCCCCTGGTTAGCCCTAAAAGAGACCCAAGACACCTTCCCAGCACCCGACCCCAGCTTCGTCAACGCGAACAGATAGGAAAAAAGAGAAACAGAAGGGGAGACGCCCAAAAACTGACACAAAAGTTGAAACAGCTTTAAAAACGCCCAAGAATTTGGATGGAGTTGCGTAGGGGCAAGGTTACAAGACCAAAGGACCTCGGACTCCAAGTCGGTAAAGGGAAGTCGTACACCCAGCTTAGAGAAAAAACAATCGTAAGCATAAAAGAATAGCTTCTCGGAACTTTCTAAAGGCGGGAAGCACACTCTCTCCTCGGGCTCTGGGGCTACTAGCTCATAATCCCGTTCAGACTCCCTGCTCTCACAAATACTACACTCCCTACGGAACCTAACTAGATACTCAGAATCTACAACAGAAGGGACCCTTAGAGGAACAGGATCTACCCAACCAAGACCACTCGGAATCTTGGTCGACATTGCTTGAAACACCTTTCGAGACATAAAAAATCTTGCCTACAAAGAAGAATACAACAGCAAGCCAAAAATCACATAAATAGGCAGACAACAAAAAACCAAGAGAAAAGAGCCCCCCCCCCCACATACAAACAACCAAAGCAATGGCGGCGCCTCTTTTCGGGGCAACCCCAGCATAGAAGAAAAAGAAACAAAAGCATATGTGCACGGCGAAAGTAAAGACGAGAAACAAACCTGGAAAAAAGGAAGAAGACGACGAGCTCCGATGCAAGAAGAGCGAAAACAGCGGCGCAGAGGAAACCCCAAAAAACAACGCACAGAAAGAATCGGAGAAGAAAAACAGAAGGAAGATGCTCGAAAGAGAGGTGGCGAAAAACCCAAAGAAAGGGAAAGGGAACAGAATAAACAAAGAAAATGAGGAAAGGGGCAAATAAATAATGCCTGCACAGAGCCCGAACGGAAATCGAGGAGAAACGGTAAAAAGCAATAAATGCTGAAACGGCCATTTTCAAATTTTGAAAAAACGACTATGCCCGAGCTCGACCTCTCAAAAGGACGAACTCGGACAGGGGCACTGTTCATACCCTGACCGAGCTCTCCATACTCGGCCAATCCACGAAAGGTCCGACCTCATCCAAAGGCCCACGCCTAAAGGTCGGACCTCGGACATCATAGCAAGGAAGGCCCATCAAAAGGAACACAGCCCAAAACCTAAAGGCCGAAATAGGCCTAGAAGAGGCGGTTCCGCAAAGATAGAGATAAAACTCCCAAAAGATAAGATAAGATAAGAATATCTTATCCAGGGAAGATCACGGCCAACCACTATAAATACACTGGAACACCCAGGTATAAAGGATACTCTAATTCTACTCAATATCTGCTTGGACCCATGCTAACTTAAGCATCGGAGTGTCATTGCAGGTACAACCCCCCGCCGCTCAGCACACCAAGCTCGGGTCACGGAACCCCTACCTCGGGCCTTGCTAGACGACCGAGCTACACGTTTCAGGTAACCCTCGGAACAGTGCCTATGGTACAAGGTATGGAAAACTTCCCAGGATCTTGTCTCTTTTGAGGTAATTTCTGCCTAGACAAGTTATCCAGTTCTTTGGTGAGCAAAGGGGGTTCATCCTCCCAAGTCTCATTTCCAAACAACTTGTCATTCAGCTTCATGATTGCTCCAAGGTATTTAGCAACTTGCTCTTCAGTGACATACTCATCCTCTTCAGAGGAAGAATACTCATCAGAGCTCATGAATGGCAGAAGTAAATCCAATGGAATCTCTATGGTCTCATTTTGAGCCTCAGATTCCCATGGTTCCTCACTAGGGAACTCATTGGAGGCTAGTGCACGCCCATTAAGGCCTTCCTCAGTGGCGTCCACTTCCTCTCTTTCCTCTCCAAATTCGGCCATGTTGATGACCTTGCACTCTCCTTTTGGATTTTCTTCTGTATTGCTTGGAAGAGTACTTGGAGGGAGTTCAGTAATTTTCTTACTCAGCTGTCCCACTTGTGCCTCCAAGTTCCTAATGGAGGACCTTGTTTCAGTCATGAAACTTTGAGTGGTTTTGATTAGATCAGAGACCATGGTTGCTAAGTCAGAGGGGTTCTGCTTAGAATTCTCTGTCTGTTGCTGAGAAGATGATGGAAAAGGCTTGCCATTGCTAAACCTGTTTCTTCCACCATTATTGTTATTGAAACCTTGTTGAGGTCTCTCTTGATTCTTCCATGAGAAATTTGGGTGATTTCTCCATGAAGAATTATAGGTGTTTCCATAGGGTTCTCCTAGGTAATTCACCTCTTCCATTGAAGGGTTCTCAGGATCATAAGCTTCTTCTTCAGTTGAAGCATCCTTAGTACTGCTTGGTGCATTTTGCATTCCAGACAGACTTTGAGAAATCAAATTGACTTGTTGAGTCAATATCTTGTTCTGAGCCAAAATGGCATTCAGAGTATCAATCTCAAGAACTCCTTTCTTCTGACTTGTCCCATTGTTCACAGGATTTCTTTCAGAAGTGTACATGAATTGGTTATTTGCAACCATTTCAATGAGCTCTTGAGCCTCTGTAGGCGTCTTCTTCAGATGAAGAGATCCTCCAGCAGAGCTATCCAAAGACATCTTGGATAGTTCAGAGAGACCATCATAGAAAATACCTATGATGCTCCATTCAGAAAGCATGTCTGAGGGACACTTTCTGATTAATTGTTTGTATCTTTCCCAAGCTTCATAGAGGGATTCACCATCCTTCTGTCTGAAGGTTTGGACTTCCACTCTAAGCTTACTCAATTTTTGAGGTGGAAAGAACTTTGCCAAGAAGGCATTGACTAGCTTTTCCCAAGAGTCCAGGCTTTCTTTAGGTTGAGAGTCCAACCATGTCCTAGCTCTGTCTCTTACAGCAAAAGGGAATAGCATAAGTCTGTAGACCTCAGGGTCTACCCCATTAGTCTTGACTGTGTCACAGATTTGAAAGAACTCAGCTAAAAACTGATGAGGATCTTCCAATGGAAGTCCATGGAACTTGCAATTCTGTTGCATTAGAGAAACTAATTGAGGCTTAAGCTCAAAGTTGTTTGCTCCAATGGCAGGGATAGAGATGCTTCTCCCATAGAAGTCGGGAGTAGGTGCAGTAAAGTCACCCAGCACCTTCCTTGCATTGTTGTTGTTTTCGGCTGCCATAGGTTCTTCTTCCTTGAAGAATTCGGTCAGGTCCTCTACAGAGAGTTGTGCCTTAGCTTCTCTTAGCTTTCGCTTCAAGGTCCTTTCAGGTTCAGGGTCAGCTTCAACAAGAATGCCTTTGTCTTTGTTCCTGCTCATATGAAAGAGAAGAGAACAAGAAAATATGGAATCCTCCATGTCACAGTATAGAGATTCCTTGAGGTGTCAGAGGAACAGAAAAATAGAAGAAAGAAGAAGGAGAAAAATTCGAACTTTAATTAGATGGAGTTCGAATTGTGCATTAAGAAGGAGTGATACTCCATAAATAGAAGGATGTGAGAAGGAGGGAAGAGAATTTTCGAAAATTAAGTTAAAAAGTTTAAAAATATTTTGAAAAACACTACTTGATTTTCGAAAATAAGAGTGGGAAAGAAATCAAGTGATTTTTGAAAAAGATTTTGAAATTAGAAATTAAAAAGATTTGATTGAAAACTAATTTGAAAAAGATGTGGTTAAGAAGATATGATTGGTTTTAAAAAAATGTGATTGAGAAGATATGATTTGAAAAACATTTTAAAAAAGATTTGATTTGAAAACAATTTTAAAAGATATGATTTAAAAATTAATGACTTGCCTAACAAGAAAAGATATGATTCAAACATTAAACCTTTCTCAACAGAAAAGGCAACATACTTAAAATGTTCAATCAAATCATTAATTGTTAGTAAGTATCTTTAAAAGAGGAAATAAATTGATTTTGAAAACATTTGATTGAAAGGATATGATTTGAAAAAGATTTGATTTTGAAAAACTTTGAAAACTTGAAAAAAAATGATTTTGAAAACAAAATCTTCCCCCTTGTGCCATCCTGGCGTTAAACGCCCAGAATGGTATCCATTCTGGCGTTTAACGCCCAAAATGCTACCTTTTTGGGCGTTAAACGCCCAACCAGGTACCCTGGCTGGCGTTTAAACGCCAGTCTGTCCTTCTTCACTGGGCGTTTTGAACGCCCAGCTTTTTCTGTGTAATTCCTCTGCTGCATGTTCTGAATCTTCAGTCCCCTGTACTATTGACTTGAAAATAGAACTAAGATCAAATAAACAAGGCATGCAAGACACCAAACTTAAGATTAGACACTAGACTCAACCAAGAAAAAAAAAAGAAATAGAAAATACTTTATGTTTCTTGTTTCTTGAAAAATTTTTTTTTTTTGGTTTTTATGATTTTGTAATTTTTTTTGTGCTTTTTCGAAAATTATATGAAAATAGAAAATGAAGGTTTCAGAATTCTCAATTTGAATTTCCAGGGATCATTGCAATGCTAGTCTAAGACTCCGGTCCAGGAATTAGACATGGCTTCACAGCCAGCCAAGCTTTCAAAGAAAGCTTCGGTCCAAAACACTAGACATGGCCAATGGCCAGCCAAGCCTTAGCAGATCATTGCTCCAATAGCAAGATTGATAGAGATCAACAAGCTATTGTGATGATCAGTTGAAACCTCGGTCCAATAAGATTAGACATGGCTTCACAGCCAGCCAGATTTCAGCAAATCACCATGAAACACTAGAATTCATTCTTAAGAACTCTGAAGAAAAAATACCTAATCTGAGCAACAAGATGAACCGTCAGTTGTCCATACTCAAGAACAATCCCCGGCAACGGCGCCAAAAACTTGGTGCACGAAATTGTGATCACTACTTTTACACAAAATAATCCCTAGTAATGGCTCCAAAGACTTGGTGCTCAATACCATGGCATAAACACAACTTCGCACAACTAACCAGCAAGTGCACTGGGTCGTCCAAGTAATAAACCTTACGCGAGTAAGGGTCGATCCCACGGAGATTGTTGGTATGAAGCAAGCTATGGTCACCTTGTAAATCTCAGTCAGGCAGACTCAAATGGGTATAGATGATGAATAAAGCATAAAGATAAAGATAGAGATACTTATGTATATCATTGGTGAGAGCTTCAGATAAGCGTATGAAGATGCCTTCCCTTCCGTCTCTCTGCTTTCCTAATGTCTTCATCCAATCCTTCTTACTCCTTTCCATGGCAAGCTCATGTAGGGTTTCACCGTTGTCAGTGGCTACCTCCCATCCTCTCAGTGAAAATGTTCCCATGCTCTGTCACAGCATATGGCTAATCAGCTGTCGGTTCTCGGTCAGGCCGGAATAAAATCCATCGATTCTTTTGCGTCTGTCACTAACGCCCCGCCTGCTAGGAGTTTGAAGCACGTCACAGTCATTCAATCATTGAATCCTACTCAGAATACCACAGACAAGGTTAGACCTTCCGGATTCTCTTGAATGCTACCATCAGTTCTCGCCTATACCACGAAGACTCTGATCTCACGGAATGGCTGGCTCGTTTGTCAGGCGAGCACTCGTTTGTCAGGCGATCAACCATGCATCGTGTATCAGGAATCCAAGAGATATTCACTAAGCCTCGTATGCTTGTAGAACAAGAGTGGTTGTCAGTCACTTTGTTCATAAGTGAGAATGATGATGAGTGTCACGGATCATCACATTCATCAAGTTGAAGAACAGGTGATATCTTGGAACAAGAACAAGCGGAATTGAATAGAAGAACGATAGTAATTGCATTAATACTCGAGGTACAGCAGAGCTCCACACCTTAATCTATGGTGTGTAGAAACTCCACCGTTGAAAATACATAAGAACAAGGTCTAGGCATGGCCGTGAGGCCAGCCTCCCAGTGATCAAAAGATTCAAAGATCTCCAGATGAAAATACAATAGTAAAAGGTCCTACTTATAGAAAACTAGTAGCCTAAGGTGTACATAGATGAGTAAATGACATAAAAATCCACTTCCGGGCCCACTTGGTGTGTGCTTGGGCTGAGCAATGAAGCATTTTCGTGTAGAGACTCTTCTTGGAGTTAAACGCCAGCTTTTATGCCAGTTTGGGCGTTTAACTCCCAATTAGGTGCCAGTTCCGGCGTTTAACGCTGGAATTTCTTGAGGTGACTTTGAACGCCGGTTTGGGCCATCAAATCTTGGGCAAAGTATGAACTATCATATATTGCTGGAAAGCCCAGGATGTCTACTTTCCAACGCCGTTGAGAGCGCGCCAATTGGGCTTCTGTAGCTCCAGAAAATCAACTTCGTGTGCAGGGAGGTCAGAATCCAACAGCATCTGCAGTCCTTTTGAGTCTCTGGATCAGATTTTTGCTCAGATCCCTCAATTTCAGCCAGAAAATACCTGAAATCACAGAAAAACACACAAACTCATAGTAAAGTCCAGAAAAGTGAATTTTAACTAAAAACTAATAAAAATATAATAAAAACTAACTAGATCATACTAAAAACATACTAAAAACAATGCCAAAAAGCGTACAAATTATCCGCTCATCAGCTGGCATTTGCCATGTCTAGTGTTTTGGACCGAAGCTTTCTTTGAAAGCTTGGCTGGCTGTGAAGCCATGTCTAATTCCTGGACCGGAGTCTTAGACTAGCATTGCAATGATTCCTGGAATCCAAATTAAGAATTCTGAAACCTTTATTTTCCATTTTCATATAATTTTCGAAAAAGCACAAAAAAATTATAAAATCATAAAAACCAAAAATATTTTATGTTTCTTGTTTGAGTCTAGTGTCTAATTTTAAGTTTGGTGTCTTGCATGCATTGTTTATTTGATCTTGGTTCTATTTTCAAGTCAATAGTACAGGGAACTGAAGATTCAGAACATGCAGCAGAGGAATTTCACAGAAAAAGCTGGGCGTTCAAAATGCCCAGTGAAGAAGGACAGACTGGCGTTTAAACGCCAGCCAGGGTGCCTGGTTGGGCGTTTAACGCCCAAAAAGGTAGTGCATTGGGCGTTAAACACCAGAATGTGCACCATTCTGGGCGTTTAACGCCAGGATGGCACAAGAGGGAAGATTCTGTTTTTAATTCAGATTTTTTTTCAAGTTTTCAAAGTTTTTCAAAATCAAATCTTTTTCAAATCAAATCTTTTCAATCAAATGTTTTCAAAATCAATTTCTTTCCTTTTTCAAAGATACTTGCTAACAATTAATGATTTGATTGAACATTTCAAGTATGTTGCCTTTTCTGTTGAGAGAGGTTTAATGTTTGAATCATATCTTTTCTTGTTAAGCAAGTCATTAATTTTTAAAATCAAATCTTTTTGAAATTTTTTTCAAATCATATCTTTTCAATCATATCTTTTTTAAAACCATAATTTTTCAATCAAATCTTTTTAATCACATCTTTTTCAAAATAGTTCTCAATCATATCTTTTTAAATTCTAATTTCAAATTCTTTTTCAAAAATTACTTGACTTCTTTCCCACTCTTGGTTTTCGAAAATCAATTAAGGTCTTTCAAAATATTTTCAAAATCTTTCATTTAATTTTCGAAAATTTCTTCCTCTCTTCTCATCCTTCCATTTATGGAGTACCACTCCTTCTCAATGCACAATTCGAATTCTATCTGATTAAGTTCGAATTCTTCTACCTCTTTCTTCTATTTTTCTGTTCCTCTGACACCTCAAGGAATCTCTATACTATGACATAGAGGATTCCACATTTTCTTGTTCTTTCATATGAGTAGGAACAAAGACAAAGGCATTCTTGTTGAAGCTGACCCTGAACCTGAAAGGACCTTGAAGCGAAAGCTAAGAGAAGCTAAGGCACAATTCTCTGTAGAGGACCTAACCGAATTCTTCAAAGAAGAAGAACACATGGCAGCCGAAAACAACAACAATGTAAGGAAGGTGCTGGGTGACTTTACTGCACCTACTCCCGACTTCTATGGGAGAAGCATCTCTATCCCTGCCATTGGAGCAAACAACTTTGAGCTTAAGCCTCAATTAGTTTCTCTAATGCAACAGAATTGCAAGTTCCATGGACTTTCATTGGAAGATCCTCATCAGTTCTTAGCTGAATTCTTGCAAATCTGTGACACTGTCAAGACTAATGGGGTTGACCCTGAGGTCTACAGACTTATGCTATTCCCTTTTGCTGTAAGAGACAGAGCTAGGACATGGTTGGACTCACAACCTAAAGAAAGCCTGGACTCATGGGAAAAGCTAGTCAATGCCTTATTGGCAAAGTTCTTTCCACCTCAAAAATTGAGTAAGCTTAGAGTGGAAGTCCAAACCTTCAGACAGAAGGATGGAGAATCCCTCTATGAAGCTTGGGAAAGATACAAACAATTGATCAGAAAATGTCCCTCTGGCATGCTTTCTGAATGGAGCATCATAGGTATTTTCTATGATGGTCTCTCTGAACTATCCAAGATGTCTTTGGATAGCTCTGCTGGAGGATCTCTTCATCTGAAGAAGACGCCTACAGAAGCTCAAGAACTAATTGAAATGGTTGCAAATAACGAATTCATGTACACTTCTGAAAGGAATACTGTGAACAATGGGACAAATCAGAAGAAAAGAGTTCTTGAGATTGATACTCTGAATGCCATTCTGGCTCAGAACAAGATATTGACTCAACAAGTCAATTTGATTTCTCAAAGTCTGTCTGGAATGCAAAATGCACCAAGCAGTACTAAGGATGCTTCATCTGAAGAAGAAGCTTATGATCCTGAGAACCCTTCAATGGAAGAGGTGAATTACATGGGAGAACCCTATGGAAGCACCTATAATTCTTCATGGAGAAATCATCCAAATCTCTCATGGAAGGATCAACAGAGACCTCAACAAGGTTTCAACAAAAATAATGGTGGAAGAAACAGGTTTAGCAATGGCAAGCCTTTTCCATCATCTTCTCGGCAACAGACAGAGAATTCTAAGCAGAACCACTCTGACTTAGCAACCATGGTCTCTGATCTAATCAAAACCACTCAAAGTTTCATGACTGAAACAAGGTCCTCCATTAGGAATTTGGAGGCACAAGTGGGACAGCTGAGCAAGAAAGTTACTGAACTCCCTCCTAGTACTCTTCCAAGCAATACAGAAGAAAATCCAAAAGGAGAGTGCAAGGCCATCAACATGGCCGAATTTGGAGAGGAAGGAGAGGAAGTGAACGCCACTGAGGAAGACCTCAATGGGCGTGCACTAGCCTCCACTGAGTTCCCCAATGAGGAACCATGGGAATCTGAGGCTCAAAATGAGACCATAGAGATTCCATTGGACTTACTTCTGCCATTCATGAGCTCTGATAAGTATTCCTCCTCTGAAGAGGATGAGTATGTCACTGAAGAGCAAGTTGCTAAATACCTTGGAGCAATCATGAAGCTAAATGACAAGTTATTTGGAAATGAGACTTGGGAGAACGAACCTCCTTTGCTCACCAAAGAACTGGATGACTTGTCTAGGCAGAAATTACCTCAAAAGAGACAAGATCCTGGGAAGTTTTCAATACCTTGTACCATAGGCACCATGACCTTCAAGAAGGCTTTGTGTGACTTAGGGTCAAGTGTAAACCTCATGCCTCTCTCTGTAATGGAGAAGCTAGGGATCTTTGAGGTGCAAGCTGCAAGAATCTCACTAGAGATGGCAGACAATTCAAGAAAACAAGCTTATGGACTTGTAGAGGATGTTTTGGTAAAGATTGAAGACCATTACATCCCTACTGATTTCATAGTCCTAGAGACTGGGAAGTGTATGGATGAATCTATCATCCTTGGCAGACCCTTCCTAGCCACAGCAAAGGCTGTGATTGATGTTGATAGAGGTGAACTGATCATTCAAGTGAATGAAGAATCCTTTGTGTTTAAGGCTCAAGGATATCCTTCTGTCACCATGGAGAGGAAGCATGAAGAGCTTCTCTCAAATCAGAGTCAAACAGAGCCCCTACAGTTAAACTCTAAGTTTGGTGTTGGGAGGCCACAACCAAACTCTAAGTTTGGTGTTGAACCCCCACATTCAAACTCTAAGTTTGGTGTTGGGAGGTTTCAACATTGCTCTGAGAAAATGTGAGGCTCCATGAGAGCCCTATGTCAAGCTACTGACATTAAAGAAGCGCTTGTTGGGAGGCAACCCAATGTTATATTTTATCTATTTTCCTTTGTTATTTTATGTTTTCTGTAGGTTGATGATCATGAGAAGTCACAAAATCAATTGAAAAAGCAAAAACAAAATGAAAAACAGGAAGAAAAACAGCACACCCTAGAGGAAGAACCTACTGGCGTTTAAACGCCAGTGAGGCTAGCAGATGGGCATTTAACGCCCAGTCTGGCACCATTCTGGGCGTTTAACGCCAGAAAGGGGCACCAGACTGGCGTTAATCGCCAGGAAAGGGCAAGAACCTGGCGTTAAACACCAGAAATGGGCACCAGCCCGGCGTTTAACGCCAAAATTGGCTAAAAACACAATTTTGCATGCCATTTGGTGCAGGGATGACTTTTCCTTCACACCTCAGGATCTGTGGACCCCACAGGATCCCCACCAACCCCACCACCCTCTTTCTTCTTCACCCATTCACCAATCACCTCAACACCTCTTCCCCAAAAACCCTTCACCTATCAAATCCCATCTTTCTCTTCACCACTCACATCCATCCTTCATAAAACCCCACCTACCTCACCCTTCAAATTTAAACCACTTTCCCTCCAAAACCTACCCATACATGACCGAACCATGAGCCCCCCTCTCCTATATAAACTCTTCTTCTACTCTCTTCTTTCTTCTTTTGCTCAAGGACGAGCAAACCTTTTAAGTTTGGTATGGTAAAAGCATTGCTTTTTGTTTTTCCATAACCATTTATGGCATCCAAGGCCGGAGAAACCTCTAGAAAGAGGAAAGGGAAGGCAAAAGCTTCCACCTCCGAGTCATGGAAGATGGAGAGATTCATCTCAAGGGTGCATCAAGACCACTTCTATGAAGTTGTGGCGTTGAAGAAGGTGATCCCCGAGGTCCCTTTTTCACTCAAAAAGAGGGAATATCCGGAGATCCGACATGAGATCCGAAGAAGAGGTTGGGAAGTTCTTACCAACCCCATTCAACAAGTCGGAATCTTAATGGTTCAAGAGTTCTATGCCAATGCATGGATCACCAAGAACCATGATCAAAGTATGAACCCGGATCCAAAGAATTGGCTTACTATGGTTCGGGGGAAATACTTGGATTTTAGTCCGAAAAATATGAGGTTGGCATTCAACTTGCCCATGATGCAAGGAGATGAACATCCTTACACTAGAAGGGTCAACTTTGATCAAAGGTTGGACCAAGTCCTCACTGACATTTGTGAAGAGGGCGCCCAATGGAAGAGAGATTCAAGAGGGAAGCCGGTTCAATTGAGAAGGCATGACCTAAAGCCCGTGGCTAGAGGATGGTTGGAGTTTATCCAACGCTCAATCATTCCCACTAGCAACCGGTCCGAAGTTACTCTAGACCGGGCCATCATGATTCATAGCATCATGATTGGAGAAGAAGTAGAAGTTCATGAGGTTATAGCCCAAGAACTCTATAAGGTGGCGGACAAGTCCTCTACCTTGGCAAGGTTAGCCTTTCCTCATCTCATTTGTCACCTCTGTTATTCAGTAGGAGTTGACATAGAGGGAGACATCCTCATTGATGAGGACAAGCCCATCACTAAGAAAAGGATGGAGCAAACAAGAGACCCCGCTCATCATGAGATCCCTGAGATGCCTCAAGGGATGCACTTTCCTCCACAAGACTATTGGGAGCAAATTAACACCTCCCTAGGAGAATTGAGTTCCAACATGGGACAACTAAGGGTGGAGCACCAAGAACATTCCATCCTCCTCCATGAAATTAGAGAAGATCAAAGAATCATGAGAGAGGAGCAACAAAGACAAGGAAGAGACATTGAGGAGCTCAAGCACTCCATAAGACCTTCAAGAGGAAGAACAAGCCGCCATCACTAAGGTGGACCCGTTCTTTAATCTCCTTGTTCTTTATTTTCCTGTTTTTTGAATTTTAGTGCTTATGTTTATCTATGTTTGTGTCTTGTGATCATTAGTGTCTATGCCTAAAAGTTATGAATGTCCTATGAATCCATCACCTTTCTTAAATAAAAAGTGTTCTTAATTGAAAAAGATAAGAATTGCATGAATTTTGAATTTTATAACAGTTTAATTATTTTGATGTGGTGGCAACACTTTTGTTTTCTGAATGTATGCTTAAACAGTGCATATGTCTTTTGAATTTGTGGTTCATGAATGTTGGCTCTTGAAAGAATGATGAAAAAGGAGACATGTTACTGAGGATCTGAAAAATCATAAAAATGATTCTTGAAGCAAGAAAAAGCAGTGAATACAAAAAAAAAACGAAAAAAAAGGGAAAAAGAGAAAAAGTAAAAGAAAGAAAAAGAAAGAAATAAAGTTGTGATCCAAGGCATAAAGAGTGTGCTTAAGAACCCTGGACACCTCTAATTGGGGACTCTAGCAAAGCTGAGTCACAATCTGAAAAGGTTCACCCAATTATGTGTCTGTGGCATGTATGTATCCGGTGGTAATACTGGAAGACAGAGTGCTTTGGGCCACGGCCAAGACTCAATAAGTAGCTGTATTCAAGAATCATCATACTTAACTAGGAGAATCAATAACACTATCTGGATTCTGAGTTCCTAAAGAAGCCAATCATTCTGAATTTCAAAGGATAGAGTGAGATGCCAAAACTATTCAGAGGCAAAAAGCTAAAGTCCCGCTCATCTAATTAATACTGATCTTCATAGATGTTTTTGGAGTTCATTGCATATTCTCTTCTTTTTATCTTATTTGATTTTCAGTTGCTTGAGGACAAGCAACAATTTAAGTTTGGTGTTGTGATGAGCGGATAATTTGTACGCTTTTTGGCATTGTTTTTAGTATGTTTTCAGTAGGATTTAGTTAGTTTTTAGTATATTTTTATTAGTTTTTAATTAAAATTCACTTTTCTGGACTTTACTATGAGTTTGTGTGTTTTTCTGTGATTTCAGGTATTTTCTGGCTGAAATTGAGGGACCTGAGCAAAAATCTGATCCAGAGACTGAAAAGGACTGCAGATGCTGTTGGATTCTGACCTCCCTGCACTCGAAGTGGATTTTCTGGAGCTACAGAAGCCCAATTGGCGCGATCTCAATGGCGTTGGAAAGTAGACATCCTGGGCTTTCCAGCAATATATGATAGTCCATACTTTGCCCAAGATTTGATGGCCCAAACTGGCGTTCAAAGTCACCTTCAAAATTCCCAGCGTTAAACGCCGGAACTGGCACCAAAGTGGGAGTTAAACGCCCAAACTGGCACAAAAGCTGGCGTTTAACTCCAAGAAGAGTCTCTACACGAAAATGCTTCAATGCTCAGCCCAAGCACACACCAAGTGGGCCCGGAAGTGGATTTTTATGTCATTTACTCATCTCTGTACACCCTAGGCTACTAGTTTTCTATATATAGGACCTTTTACTATTGTATTTTCATCAGGGGATCTTAGATCATCTTTAGGTCTTTGAATCCTTTGATCATGTTCTGGGGGCTGGCCTCACGGCCATGCCTAGACCTTGTTCTTATGTATTTTCAACGGTGGAGTTTCTACACACCATAGATTAAGGTGTGGAGCTCTGCTGTACCTCGAGTATTAATGCAATTACTATTGTTCTTCTATTCAATTCCGCTTGTTCTTGTTCTAAGATATCACTTGTTCCTCAACTTGATGAATGTGATGATCCGTGACACTCATCATCATTCTCACCTATGAACGTGTGACTGACAACCACCTCCGTTCTACCTTAGATTGGGTGAATATCTCTTGGATTCCTGATACACAATGCATGGTTGATCGCCTGACAACCGAGCGCTCGCCTGATAAACGAGCCAGCCATTCCGTGAGATCAGAGTCTTCGTGGTATAGGCAAGAACTGATGGCGGCATTCAAGAGAATCCGGACGGTCTAACCTTGTCTGTGGTATTCTGAGTAGGATTCAATGATTGAATGACTGTGACGTGCTTCAAACTCCTGAGGGCGGGGCGTTAGTGACAGACGCAAAAGAATCACTGGATTCTATTCCGGCCTGATCGAGAACCGACAGATGGATAGCCGTTCCGTGACAGGGTGCGTTGAACATTTCCACTGAGAGGATGGGAGGTAGCCACTGACAACGGTGAAACCCTTGCATAAGCTTGCCATGGAAAGGAGTAAGAAGGATTGGATGAAGACAGTAGGAAAGCAGAGAGATGGAAGGGACCAAGCATCTTCATACGCTTATCTGAAATTCCTACCAATGATATACATAAGTATCTCTATCTTTATCTTTATGTTTTATTCATCATCTATACCCATTTGAGTCTGCCTGACTAAGATTTACAAGGTGACCATAGCTTGCTTCATACCAACAATCTCCGTGGGATCGACCCTTACTCGCGTAAGGTTTATTACTTGGACGACCCAGTGCACTTGCTGGTTAGTTGTGCGAAGTTGTGGTGATCACGATTTCGTCCACCAGTGTGGCAGATTTTTCTGCTGCAAGATTTGTTGTGGTTGTTTCCTTCTTTGCTGCATGAAGTGTGCGGGGCCTATATCCCTGACGTAGTAGACTACCTACTACATGAGTTTGTATGGCACTATATCTCTGGCATAGCAGATTCGCTGCTGCATGAGTGTGCAGGACACTATATATTTGGCATGGCAGAAAAGGCTACATCCGGAAGGATGTTTCGGGTTGGCATTCACGGACCGACAAGTGATATCACGAGCCAATAGGACAGGCATTCATCATATGCATCTCTTATATGCTTGTTTGCTTTGATTACTTGCGTCTTCCTAATTGTATAATATGTCTATTTGCTTCTTGAATTACTTGTTATATATGATTACTACCTGTGTATTACTTGCTTGCATTATTTGTGATTGTCTGGTGATGAGGAGCTTAAGTAGGCAGTGGCGATGAGATCGCATGGAGGTTAGGTTGGCGAAGGCTGTGGGATACAGCGGTGTGATTAGTATTGGTTAGAATTCTCCTATGTTTAGATAACTCGGTTTATGGTTTAAGTTCTCTATTTATTTATTTTATTCTAAGCTTGAATATCCGTGTTCGATGTGAAGTTCTAGGATTGCCTTCGGCATCCCGAAGCCTTATATCTTACATTATTGGGCACTGTTACCATACTGAGAACCTCCGGTTCTCATTCCATACTTTGTTATTGTTTTTTAGATGCAGGTCGTAATTCACCTCGGAGAAATTGCAGACATGGTGGCAGAGCAGAGTATGGTTTCTTCCTGGTTTATTTCTGTTTTATTTTGTTGTAGTATTTTCTCTCACCCTTTTGTTTTAGACTTTATGGCCTTAGAGGCTTTTTTGAGAGAATAGTTGTATAAGCTATTTTTAACTCCAAAACTCGGTATGTTTGTATATACTAGTCGGCTTAAACTCTACGAGCTGCGGCTTGTTTCCTTTGATATATATATATATATATATATTATATGTTTTATTCCCTTGCATCTATACCTTGTATCTTATGCGTTAGCTTCGGGTGAACGTTTCGCACTTTTGTAATTTTGTTTTTAAGCTTAATCCTTCATCGGGCTTCTAGAATATATTATTTTCTTCTATATATAAATATTTATAAGCCTTATAATTGTCGTAACCTTTGATTAACCTTTACTTTACAGCTAGAGGTAAGGCTTAGGGTAATTAGGGTGCTACATTGGACATCTTTTATTTTGCTATTTAAAAACCTTTTTTCTCTATTTTGATAGTGGTTGGTGCCTGATAGTGTTATTTAGTCATCCTTCCTTAGTTGGTATAACTGTTAACTTAGTAGAAACTTTGATGAAGTTGTCTCGTTAACCTTCGATGATGTTTTTGCTAAGTTAGAAAAGTCGTCGGTAAAAGAAGTCAGCCATTTTCTACCCTTTTGCTTTTTGTTTTCTTTTAGTTTATTTAAACTCTGACTTTAAGTAGTCAAGCCTTATCAAGTTACTCTTGCCATTTGTTTTAGGCTTAACTCTTTTAAAGTCAGACCATTATTTGTTTATGTAACTTCTTGAACTAATTTTTACCTTATCGCTTCATCTTGCCGACCACATAGGTCGGGCAATGATTTTCACAATTTTTTGAGCTTAAATTAATATATTTGAAATGGGAAAACTAGTAGAAAGATACCTTATTATTAATAAGAACAAAAGGATTTACATAAATTTGTTTGCTACTAAGGATTTTTCTTATACTCCTTATCCCTTGCTATGATGCCTCATTAAAACTCCCTTCAAAAAAATCCTCATTGGGAAAAAACTATGAAGTAAAAAAAAATAGTACACCAGGGAACAAGGTGCGCTTTCTAACTATAGTACCTCTTTAAGTTACATGCATGCCATGACCTTGGGAGCTTGTTCTCTTTTAAGTCGGACACCTTATAGTAACCATTCCCTACGACTTTGACGACCTTGTAAGGTCCCTTCCAGTTTGCAGACAGCTTTTCTTCGCCCAACTTCTAAACTCTGATATCATTTCAGATCAGTATGAGGTTGTTCGTGGTGAAGTTTCTTCTGATAACTTTCTGGTTGTATCTTAACGCTATTCTTTGTTTCAATTCTTCCTTTTTTATCCGAGTTTGTTCTCAGACTTTTCGAAGGAGGTCAATTTATTCCTTTTGTGCTTGGACATTGATCACTTCATCATAGAATCTAACTCTTGGAGATTCTTTAGTGATCTCTACAGGAATTATGGCCTCTATACCATAAGCAAGTCGAAAAGGTGATTCCCCAATTGTTGAGTGGGGAGTTGTTTGATATGTACATAAGACTTGAGAAAACTCGTCTGGCCATGCTCCCTTTGCATCTTGTAGTTGGCATTTTAACCTGGCTAATATGACTTCGTTTGCAACTTCAGCTTGTCCATTGGCCTGAGGGTGTTCTACCGATGTGAATTGGTGCTTAATCTTGAGTCTGGCCACCATGTTCCTAAAGGTTAAGTCGGTGAACTGAGTTTCATTGTTAGTGGTGATGGAATGTAGAACTCCAAACTGGGTGACAATGTTCTTATAGAGAAATTTTTGAATTCTCTAGTCTGTGATGGTTGCCAAAGGTTCTGCCTCGATTCACTTAGTAAAATAATCAATACCCACTATGAGGTACTTTATTTGTCTAGGAGCTTATGGAAATGGATTGAGAAGATTGAGGCCTTATTTTGCGAATGGCCAAGGTGAGGTGATGCTAATATGCTTTTTTGGAGGTACTACATGAAAGTTGGCATGCTTCTGACAAGGCAGACATTTTTTAACAAAGTCGGTTGCCTCCCTTTGCATGGTCGAGCAAAAGAAGCCGAATCAGATTACTTTCTTGGCTAGTGATCGTGCCCTAAAGTAATTTCTACATTTACCACTATGAACTTCTTCTAAGACCTCCTTGGTTTGGGAGGTCAAGATATACTTCAATAGAGGTGTGGATACTCCTCTTCTGTAGAGAGCATTCTGGACTAGTGTATAGTTTTGTGCCTTTTTTATGAGCCTCCTTGTTTCCTTTTCATGTTCAGAAAGGATATCGAATTTAAGGCATTTGACTCTGGGAGTCATCCATCCTAAGATTTGGCAGGATATGGTCATTGTATCCAACTTACCATCTTCCTTTAATACTGATTGCGCGTTAAGAGTTTCCTGGATTAGGCTTCTATTGTTGCCCCCTGGCTTGATGCTGGCTAATTTAAAGAGGGAATCAGCTCAGAAATTAGACTCCCAAGCTATATGTCAGACCTCCCTTTTCGAAAATTGTACTAATTGTTCTCATGCCTCTTCTAGGTACTTATTCATATTGGGATCTTTAGCTTGATAAGTGCCATTAACTTGGAAAATTATCACTTGAGAGTCACTAAACACTATCAATCTTTGTGTCCCAACTTTCTTAGCCAGCTTCAAGCCAGCAATTAAGGCTTCATATTCTGCTTGATTATTAAAGGCAGGAAACTTGAACTTCAATTATAGTTCCATCTGAGTTCTTTCATCGTTTTCTAGAATAACTCATACTCCACTTCTAGCTTTGTTAGACGATCCATCTACGTATAAATTCCAAGTTGATGGATTCTTCCGTGCTTCCATGTATTCTGCCACAAAGTCAGCCAAATACTGGAATTTATTACTGTTCGAGTTTCATACCTTAAGTCGAATTCAAACAGTTCTACATAGGTTAATTAATAAGTTGATTAATTCGGACCTTTATGGTGTAGGCTTGGAAATAAGATTAAAGCCTTTTGGAAGTGATGATGTAGGTGTATCTGAACTTTTATATCTTTTGATAGTTTAGTTTAGCCCCCTGTAGAGCTTTGCTCACAAAGTATATATGTTGTTATTTGTGTTCATCTTCTCGGACCAAGGCTAAGGCTATAGCCCAACTTGCTACTGCTAGGTAGAAGATGAATTCCTCCCTTAGGATAGGTTGGGTAAGGATTGGAGGTTGGCTCAGGAATGTTTTCAAATTTTGGAAGGCTTGTTTGCATTCATAAGTCCATTCAAATTAGCTCCCTTTTTTATGTATTGAGAACAAGGATAAAGACTTCAAAGCTGATCCTGCTAGGAACCTGGACAATGCTGCCAACCTCCCATTTAGTTGCTGAACTTCTTTGAGGCAAGTTGGGCTTTTCATCTCTAATATGGTTGTGCACTTATCTGGGTTGGCCTCAATACCTCTTTGCATGTGAGCATGAAGCCTAAGAATTTCCCTGTTTCCACTGCAATGGTGCATTTTGAAGGATTCAATCTCGTCCCATACTTCCTTATTATGGAGAACACCTTGGACAAGTCGGAAAAAGGTCAAGGTCGTCTCTGATTTTGACGAGCATATCGTCCACATATACCTCCATTAGTTTTCCAAGGTGAGCAAAAGATACCTTATTCATCAACCATTGGTATGTGGTTCTAGCATTCTTCAATCCAAAAGGCATTACTGTATAACAATAGTTAGTCTTTGGAGTAATTAAAGAAGTATTTTCTTGATCCGGCTTATACATTAGGATTTGGTTATATATCGAGTATGCATCGACAAAGGACAAATTTTTGTACCCTGAAGCTAAATCAACTAGGGCATCAATGTTGGAAAAAAGGTATGGATCCTTGGGACAATCTTTGTTGTGGTCAGTGTAATCAATGCACATTTTTCATTTCTCATTTTGTTTTCTTACAAGGACCATGTTAGCTGGTGCATGAAATTGTGATCACTACTTTTCCAAATAATCCCTAGTAATGGCTCCAAAGACTTGGTGCTCAATACCATGGCATAAACACAACTTCGCACAACTAACCAGCAAGTGTACTGGGTCGTCCAAGTAATAAACCTTACGCGAGTAAGGGTCGATCCCACGGAGATTGTTGGTATGAAGCAAGCTATGGTCACCTAGTAAATCTTAGTCAGGCAGACTCAAATGGTTATAGATGAAATATGAATAAAAGATAGAGATAGAGATACTTATGCAATTCATTGGTAAGAACTTCAGATAAGTGAATGGAGATGCTTTGTCCCTTCCGTCTCTCTGCTTTCCTACTGTCTTCATCCAATTCCTTCTTACTCCTTTCCATGGCAAGCTTATGCAAGGGTTTCACCGTTGTCAGTGGCTACCTCCCATCCTCTCAGTGGAAATGTTCAACGCACCCTGTCACGGCACGGCTATCCAGCTGTCGGTTCTCGATCATGTCGGAATAGAATCCAGTGATTCTTTTGCGTCTGTCACTAACGCCCCACAATCGCGAGTTTGAAGCACGTCACAGTCATTCAATCATTGAATCCTACTCAGAATACCACAGACAAGGTTAGACCTTCCGGATTCTCTTGAATGCCGCCATCAGTTCTAGCCTATACCACGAAGACTCTGATCTCACGGAATGGCTGGCTCGGTTGTCAGGCGAGCGCTCGGTTGTCAGGCGATCAACCATGCGTCGTGTATCAGGAATCCAAGAGATATTCACTCAATCTAAGGTAGAACGGAAGTGGTTGTCAGTCACACGTTCATAGGTGAGAATGATGATGAGTGTCACGGATCATCACATTCATCAAGTTAAAGAACAAGTGATATCTTGGAACAAGAACAAGCTGAATTGAATAGAAGAACAATAGTAATTGCATTAATACTCGAGGTACAGCAGAGCTCCACACCTTAATCTATGGTGTGTAGAAACTCCACCGTTGAAAATACATAAGAACAAGAGTGATCATTGGCTTCGGTCCCAAAGAGGGAACCAGAAGAACCAAGATCTGATCTAAGAACTAGATGTCCAAAGATGAAAATACAATAGTAAAAGGTCCTATTTATAGGGAACTAGTAGCTTAAGAATTACAAAGATGAGTAAAAGACATAAAAATCCACTTTCGGGCCCACTTGGTGTGTGCTTGGGCTGAGCATTGAAGCATTTTCGTGTAGAGACTCTTCTTGGAGTTAAACGCCAGCTTTTGTGCCAGTTTGGGCGTTTAACTCCCACTTTGGTGCCAGTCCCGGCGTTTAACGCTGGGAATTCTGAGGGTGACTTTGAACGCCGGTTTGGGCCATCAAATCTTGGACAAAGTATAGACTATCATATATTTCTGGAAAGCCCAGGATGTCTAGTTTCCAACGCCGTTGAGAGCGCGCCAATTGGGCTTCTGTGGCTCCAGAAAATCCACTTAGAGTGCAGGGAGGTCAGAATCCAATAGCATCTGCAGTCCTTTTCAGTCTCTGAATCAGATTTTTGCTCAGGTCCCTCAATTTCAGCCAGAAAATACCTGAAATCACAGAAAAACACACAAACTCATAGTAAAGTCCAGAAAAGTGAATTTTAATTAAAAACTAATAAAAATATACTAAAAACTAACTAAATCCTACTGAAAACATACTAAAAACAATGCCAAAAAGCGTATAAATTATCCGCTCATCACAACACCAAACTTAAATTGTTACTTGTCCTCAAGCAATTGAAAATCAAATAAGATAAAAAGATGAGAATATACTATAGACTCCAAATTATCAATGAAACTTAGCTCCAAATTAGATGAGCGGGACTAGTAGCTTTTTGCCTCCGAACAGTTTTGGCATCTCACTTTATCCTTTGAAATTCAGAATGATTGGCTTCTTTAGGAACTCAGAATCCAGATAGTGTTATTGATTCTCCTAGTTAAGTATGATGATTCTTGAACATAGCTACTTATTGAGTCTTGGCCGTGGCCCAAAACACTCTGTCTTCCAGTATTACCACCGGATACATACATGCCACAGACACATAATTGGGTGAACCTTTTCAGATTGTGACTCAGCTTTGCTAGAGTCCCCAATTAGAGGTGTCCAGGGTTCTTAAGCACACTCTTTTTGCCTTGGATCACAACTTTATTTCTCTCTTTTTCTTTCTTTTTCTCTTCCTCCTTTTTTTCGTTTTTTTTTTGTATTCACTGCTTTTTCTTGCTTCAAGAATCATTTTTATGATTTTTCAGATCCTCAGTAACATGTCTCCTTTTTCATCATTCTTTCAAGAGCCAACAATTTTAACATTCATGAACAATAAATTCAAAAGACATATGCACTGTTCAAGCATACATTCAGAATACAAAAAGTATTGTCACCACATCAAAATAATTAAGCTAGTTTTAAGGATGAATTCGAAATCATGTACTTCTTGTTCTTTTGTGATTAAAACATTTTTCATTTAAGAAAAGGTGATGGATTCATAGGACATTCATAACTTTAAGGCATAGACACTAAGACACTAATGATCATAAGACACAAACATGGATAAACATAAGCATAAAATTCGAAAAAAAAAACAAAAAAATAAAGAACAAGGAGATTAAAGAACGGGTCCACCTCAGTGATGGCGGCTTGTTCTTCCTCTTGAAGGTCTTATGGAGTGCTTGAGCTCCTCAATGTCTCTTCCTTGTCTTTGTTGCTCCTCTCTCATGATTCTTTGATCCTCTCTAATTTTGTGGAGGAGGATGGAATGTTCTTGGTGCCCCACCCTTAGTTGTCCCATGTTGGAACTCAATTCTCCTAGGGAGGTGTTGATTTGCTTCCAATAGTTTTGTGGAGGAAAGTGCATCCCTTGAGGCATTTTAGGGATTTCATGATGAGTGGGGTCTCTTGTTTGCTCCATCCTTTTCTTAGTGATGGGCTTGTCCTCATCAATGAGGATGTCTCCTTTTATGTCAACTCCTACTGAATAACAGAGGTGACAAATGAGATGAGGAAAGGCTAACCTTGCCAAGGTAGAGGACTTGTTCGCCACCTTATAGAATTCTTGGGCTATAACCTCATGAACTTCTACTTCTTCTCCAATCATGATGCTATGGATCATGATGGCACGGTCTAGAGTAACTTCGGACCGGTTGCTAGTGGGAATGATTGAGCGTTGGATAAACTCCAACCATCCCCTAGCCACGGGCTTGAGGTCATGCCTTCTCAATTGAACCGGCTTCCCTCTTGAATCTCTCTTCCATTGGGCGCCCTCTTCACAAATGTCAGTGAGGATTTGGTCTAACCTTTGATCAAAGTTGACCCTTCTTGTGTAAGGATACTCATCTCCTTGCATCATGGGCAAGTTGAATGCCAACCTCACATTTTCCGAACTAAAATCTAAGTATTTCCCCCGAACCATTGTAAGCCAATTCTTTGGGTCCGGGTTCACACTTTGATCATGGTTCTTGGTGATCCATGCATTGGCATAGAACTCTTGAACCATTAAGATTCCGACTTGTTGAATAGGGTTGGTAAGAACTTCCCAACCTCTTCTTCGGATCTCATGTCGGATCTCCGGATATTCACTCTTTTTGAGTTTGAAAGGGACCTCGGAGATCACTTTCTTCAAGGCCACAACTTCATAGAAGTGGTCTTGATGCACCCTTGAGATGAATCTCTCCATCTCCCATGACTCGGAGGTGGAAGCTTTTGCCTTCCCTTTCCTCTTTCTAGAGGTTTCTCCGGCCTTGGATGCCATAAATGGTTATGGAAAAACAAAAAGCAATGCTTTTACCACACCAAACTTAAAAGGTTTGCTCGTCCTCGAGCAAAAGAAGAAAGAAGAGAGTAGAAGAAGAAGAAAATGGAGGAGATGGAGGAGGCTTATGTTTCGGCCAAAGGGGGAAGTAGTAGTGTTTAGGGTGCGGGAAAATGAAGGAGTGAAGATGGGTTTATATAGGGGTGAGGGGAGGGGTAGGGTTCGGCCATTATGGGTGGGTTTGGGAGGGAAAGTGGTTTGAATTTGAATGGTGAGGTAGGTGGGGTTTTGGTGAAGAGAAAGATGGGATTTGATAGGTGAAGGGTTTTTGGGGAAGAGTGGTTGAGGTGATTGGTGAATGGGTGAAGAAGAGAGAGGGTGGTGGGGTTGGTGGGGATCCTGTGGGGTCCACAGATCCTGAGATGTCAAGGAAAAGTCATCCCTGCACCAAATGGCATGCAGAAATGTATTCTGAGCCAATTCTGGCGTTAAACGCCGGGCTGGTGTCCATTTCTGACATTTAACGCCAGGTTCTTGCCCTTTCCTGGCGTTTAACGCCAGTCTGGTGCCCCTTTCTGGCGTTAAACGCCCAGAATGGTGCCAGACTGGGCGTTAAACGCCCATCTGCTAGCCTTACTGGCGTTTAAACGCCAGTAGGTTCTTCCTCCAGGGTGTGCTGTTTTTCTTCCTGTTTTTCATTCTGTTTTTTCTTTTTCAATTGATTTTGTGACTTCTCATGATCATCAACCTACAGAAAACATAAAATAACAAAGGAAAATAGATAAAATATAACATTGGGTTGCCTCCCAACAAGCGCTTCTTTAATGTCAGTAGCTTGACAGAGGGCTCTCATGGAGCCTCACAGATACTCAGAGCAATGTTGGGGCCTCCCAACACCAAACTTAGAGTTTGAATGTGGGGGTTCAACACCAAACTTAGAGTTTGGTTGTGGCCTCCCAACACCAAACTTAGAGTTTGACTGTGGGGGCTCTGTTTGACTCTGTTTTGAGAGAAGTTCTTTATGCTTCCTCTCCATGGTGACAGAGGGATATCCTTGAGCCTTAAACACAAAGGATTCTTCATTCACTTGAATGATCAATTCTCCTCTGTCCACATCAATCACAGCCTTTGCTGTGGCTAGGAAGGGTCTGCCAAGGATGATAGATTCATCCATGCTCCTCCCAGTCTTTAGGACTATGAAATCAGCAGGGATGTAATGGTCTTCAATCTTTACTAGAACATCCTCTACAAGTCCATAAGCTTGTTTCTTTGAATTGTCTGCCATCTCCAGTGAGATTCTTGCAGCTTGCACCTCAAAAATCTCTAGCTTCTCCATTACAGAGAGAGGCATGAGGTTTACACTTGACCCTAAGTTACACAGAGCTTTCTTGAAGGTCATGGTGCCTATGGTACAAGGTATTAAAAACTTCCCAGGATCTTGTCTCTTTTGAGGTAATTTCTGCCTAGACAAGTCATCCAGTTCTTTGGTGAGCAAAGGAGGTTCATTCTCCCAAGTCTCATTACCAAATAACTTGTCATTTAGCTTCATGATTGCTCCAAGGTATTTAGCAACTTGCTCTTCAGTGACATACTCATCCTCTTCAGAGGAAGAATACTCATCAAAGCTCATGAATGGCAGAAGTAAGTCCAATGGAATCTCTATGGTTTCATTTTGAGCCTCAGATTCCCATGGTTCCTCATTAGGGAACTCATTGGAGGCCAGTGCACGCCCATTGAGGTCTTCCTCAGTGGCGTTCACTGCCTCTTCATCCTCTTCAAGTTCGGCCATGTTGATGGCCTTGCACTCTCCTTTTGGATTTTCTTCTGTATTGCTTGGAAGAGTACTAGGAGGGAGTTCAGTAACTTTCTTGCTCAGCTGTCCCACTTGTGCCTCCAAGTTTCTAATGGAGGACCTTGTTTCAGTAATGAAACTTTGAGTGGTTTTGATCAGATCAGAGACCATGGTTGCTAAGTCAGAGTGGCTCTGCTTAGAACTCTCTGTCTGTTGCTGAGGAGATGAAGGAAAAGGCTTGCCATTGCTAAACCTGTTTCTTCCACCATTACTGTTGTTGAAACCTTGTTGAGGTCTCTGTTGATCCTTCCATGAGAAATTTGGATGATTTCTCTATGAAGAATTATAGGGGTTTCCATAGGGTTCTCCTAGGTAATTCACCTCTTCCATTGAAGGGTTCTCAGGATCATAAGCTTCTTCTTCAGATGAAGCATCCTTAGTACTGCTTGGTGCATTTTGCATTCCAGACAGACTTTGAGAAATCAAATTGACTTGCTGAGTCAATATTTTGTTCTGAGCCAATATGGCATTCAGAGTATCAATCTCAAGAACTCCTTTCTTCTGATTTGTCCCATTGTTCACAGGATTCCTTTCAGAAATGTACATGAATTGGTTATTTGCAACCATTTCAATTAGTTCTTGAGCTTCTGTAGGCGTCTTCTTCAGATGAAGAGATCCTCCAGCAGAGCTATCCAAAGACATCTTGGACAGTTCAGACAGACCATCATAGAAAATACCTATGATGCTCCATTCAGAAAGCATGTCAGAGGGACATTTTCTGATCAATTGTTTGTATCTTTCCCAAGCTTCATAGAGGGATTCTCCTTCCTTCTGTCTGAAGGTTTGGACTTCCACTCTAAGCTTACTCAATTTTTGAGGTGGAAAGAACTTTGCCAAGAAGGCATTGACTAGCTTTTCCCAAGAGTTCAGGCTTTCTTTAGGTTGTGAATCCAACCATATTCTAGCTCTGTCTCTTACAGCAAAAGAGAATAGCGTAAGTCTGTAGACCTCAGGGTCAACCCCATTAGTCTTGACAGTGTCACAGATTTGCAAGAATTCAGCTAAGAACTGATGAGGATCTTCCAGTGGAAGTCCATGGAACTTGCAATTCTGTTGCATTAGAGAAACTAATTGAGGCTTAAGCTCAAAGTTGTTTGCTCCAATGGCAGGGATAGAGATGCTTCTCCCATAGAAGTCGGGAGTTGGTGCAGTAAAGTCACCCAGCACCTTCCTTGCATTGTTGGCATTGTTGTTGTTTTCGGCTGCCATGGGTTCTTCTTCTTTGAAGATTTCTGTCAGGTCCTCTACAGAGAGTTGTGCCTTAGCTTCTCTTAGCTTTCGCTTCAAGGTCCTTTCAGGTTCAGGGTCAGCTTCAACAAGAATGCCTTTGTCTTTGTTCCTACTCATATGAAAGAGAAGATAACAAGAAAATATGGAATCCTCTATGTCACAGTATAGAGATTCCTTGAGGTGTCAGAGGAACAGAAAAATAGAAGGAAGAGGTAGAAGAATTCGAACTTAGTGAGATAGAGTTCGAATTGTGCATTGAGGAGGAGTGGTACTCCATAAATAGAAGGATGCGAGAAGAGGGGGAGAAATTTCGAAAATTAAATTAAAAAGATTTTAAAAACATTTTGAAAAACTTTAATTGATTTTCGAAAACCAAGAGTGGGAAAGAAATCAAGTAATTTTTGAAAAAGATTTTGAAATTAGAAATCAAAAAGATATGATTGAAAACTATTTTGAAAAAGATATGATTAAAAAGATTTGATTGAAAAGTTATGGTTTTAAAAAAAATGATTGAAAAGATATGATTTGACAAACAATTTAAAAAGATTTGATTTTAAAAATTAATGACTTGCCTAACAAGAAAAGATATGATTCAAACATTAAACCTTTCTCAACAGAAAAGGCAACATACTTGAAATGTTCAATCAAATCATTAATTGTTAGTAAGTATCTAAAAAAAAGAAAGAAATTGATTTTGAAAAAGATTTGATTGAAAAGATATGATTTGAAAAAGATTTGATTTTGAAAAATTTTGAAAACTTGGAAAAAAATTGATTTGAAAACAAAATCTTCCCTCTTGTGCCATCCTGGCGTTAAACGCCCAGAATGGTGCACATTCTGGCGTTTAACGCCCAATGCACTACCTTTTTGGGCGTTAAACGCCCAACCAGGCACTCTGGCTGGCGTTTAAACGCCAGTCTGCCTTCTTCACTGGGCGTTTTGAACGCCCAGCTTTTTCTGTTTAATTCCTCTGCTGCATGTACTGAATCTTCAGTTCCCTGTATTATTGACTTGAAAACAGAACCAAGATCAAATAAACAATGCATGCAAGACACCAAACTTAAAATAAGACACTAGACTCAAACAAGAAACATAAAATATTTTTGGTTTTTTTGTGTTTTTGTAATTTTTTGGATTTTTTTCGAAATTTAAGTGGAAAAGAAAATAAAGATATCAAAGTTCTTAATGAAAATTCCAGGAATCATGCAATGTTAGTCTAAAGCTTCAGTCTAAAGGAATTAGACATGAATAGCCAAGCTTCAGCAGGACATTGCATTCAAGAGCTAAATTGATGATAATCAATCAGCTTTGGTGATGATAAGAACATCACCTTGAAACACTAGAATTCATTCTTAAGAACTCTGAAAAATACCTAATCTAAGCAACAAGATGAACCGTCAGTTGTCCATACTCGAAACAATCCCCGGCAACGGCGCCAAGAACTTGGTGCACGAAATTGTGATCACTACTTTTCCAAATAATCCCTAGTAATGGCTCCAAAGACTTGGTGCTCAATACCATGGCATAAACACAACTTCGCACAACTAACCAGCAAGTGTACTGGGTCGTCCAAGTAATAAACCTTACGCGAGTAAGGGTCGATCCCACGGAGATTGTTGGTATGAAGCAAGCTATGGTCACCTTGTAAATCTTAGTCAGGCTGACTCAAATGGTTATAGATGAAATATGAATAAAAGATAGAGATAGAGATACTTATGCAATTCATTGGTAAGAACTTCAGATAAGCGAATGGAGATGCTTTGTCCCTTCCGTCTCTCTGCTTTCCTACTGTCTTCATCCAATTCCTTCTTACTCCTTTCCATGGCAAGCTTATGCAAGGGTTTCACCGTTGTCAGTGGCTACCTCCCATTCTCTCAGTGGAAATGTTCAACGCACCCTGTCATGGCACGGCTATCCAGCTGTCGGTTCTCGATCATGTCGGAAAAGAATCTAGTGATTCTTTTGCGTCTGTCACTAACGCCCCACAATCACGAGTTTGAAGCACGTCACAGTCATTCAATCATTGAATCCTACTCAGAATACCACAGACAAGGTTAGACCTTCCAGATTCTCTTGAATGCCGCCATCAGTTCTAGCCTATACCACGAAGACTCTGATCTCACGGAATGGCTGGCTCGGTTGTCAGGCGAGCGCTCGGTTGTCAGGCGATCAACCATGCGTCGTGTATCAGGAATCCAAGAGATATTCACTCAATCTAAGGTAGAACGGAGGTGGTTGTCAGTCACACGTTCATAGGTGAGAATGATGATGAGTGTCACGGATCATCACATTCATCAAGTTGAAGAACAAGTGATATCTTGGAACAAGAACAAGCTGAATTGAATAGAAGAACAATAGTAATTGCATTAATACTCGAGGTGCAGCAGAGCTCCACACCTTAATCTATGGTGTGTAGAAACTCCACCGTTGAAAATACATAAGAACAAGAGTGATCATTGGCTTCGGTCCCAAAGAGGGAACCAGAAGAACCAAGATCTGATCTAAGAACTAGATGTCCAAAGATGAAAATACAATAGTAAAAGGTCCTATTTATAGGGAACTAGTAGCTTAAGAATTACAAAGATGAGTAAAAGACATAAAAATCCACTTCCGGGCCCACTTGGTGTGTGCTTGGGCTGAGCATTGAAGCATTTTCGTGTAGAGACTCTTCTTGGAGTTAAACGCCAGCTTTTGTGCCAGTTTGGGCGTTTAACTCCCACTTTGGTGCCAGTCCCGGCGTTTAACGCTGGGAATTCTGAGGGTGACTTTGAACGCCGGTTTGGGCCATCAAATCTTGGACAAAGTATGGACTATCATATATTGCTGGAAAGCCCAGGATGTCTACTTTCCAACACCGTTGAGAGCGCGCCAATTGGGCTTCTGTAGCTCCAGAAAATCCACTTCGAGTGCAGGGAGGTCAGAATCCAACAGCATCTGCAGTCCTTTTCAGTCTCTGAATCAGATTTTTGCTCAGGTCCCTCAATTTCAGCCAGAAAATACCTGAAATCACAGAAAAACACACAAACTCATAGTAAAGTCCAGAAAAGTGAATTTTAATTAAAAACTAATAAAAATATACTAAAAACTAACTAAATCCTACTGAAAACATACTAAAAACAATGCCAAAAAGCGTATAAATTATCCGCTCATCATTAGCCAGCCACAAATGATAATTTATCGTCTTGCTTATAAACCGAGCTTCTAGTAACCTATGCCAGGAACCTATGCCAGGCATATCAGAGGCTTTTTAGGTGAAAAGGTCGGAATTCTTTTGTAAGAGATTAACAAGTTGTGCCTTTAGGCTTTCTTGCATGTTGGCCCCTATGCTCGTTGTCTTTTCCGTCTGATATCCAATTTACACCTTTTCTATCTTTCGATCAGGTTAAGGGTGTAGCTCTTCCCGAACTCAAACATCGCTGAGTTCAACAGTATTGACCTCTTTGCCACTTGTATTGCCTCTTAAGTTGAGAATTTCATTGTAACACTTTCTTGCTAACTTATGTTCTCCTTTTATAGTGGTGATTCCTTCTGCAGTTGAGAATTTCATGCATAGGTGAGGCTTAGAAACAACTGTAGCTAGCCAATTCAAGGATGTTTGACCTATCAAAGCATTGTATGCTGATACCACGCCTACTACAATGTAGTCGACGCTTATGGTCCTTGATTTCATGCTTTTACCAAAAGTGGTATATAATGAGATGAAACCAAGAGGTTAGATTGGCATATCCCCTAACTCAAAAAGGTAGTCTAGATAAGCCTTTAGATTATTTTCTTCTAGCCCGAGCTTGTCAAAAGTGGGTTTAAATAATATGTAGGCTGAAATTTCTTGTCCCACTAAAGTTCTATGCAGATTTACATTTGTAAGGATTATTGTGATTACTACAGGGTCGTCGTGACCAGGTGTCATCCCTTGTGCATCCTCTTTGGTGATTGAAATTGTGGGTAGATTGGGAGCTCCTAGGTCAACCCCGACTTGATATACTTCCTTAAGATGTCTTTTACATGAGGACTTAGAAACACCTCCTCTTGCAAATCCTATATTTATCGTGTGTATGTGTCTATTAGGGGTTTGTAGCGGCCAATCTCACCGATTTCCATCTTTGTTTTCTCTCTTCCTCTTTCTAAGGTCGTTCAACCTTTCAGCAAGGTATCTGTCTAGTTGACCTTCCCTGGCAAACTTTTCTATAACATTTTTAAGATCATAACTGTCGTTGGTAGAATGCTTGTATAGTTTGTGATACTTGCAATATTCTATTTGACTTCCAACCCTTTTGTGTTTAATAGGACTAGGAGGCAAAAGTTTTTTGATGTGACAGAACTCTCTGTATATATCAAGAAGAGAATCTCAGAGTAGGGTGTAGTTGTGATATCTTCGAAATTTTTCAAGGTTATATTCCACTTTTTTTTTGTCTCATTCTCATTATTCCTAGCTTGGTAGGGAAGGATTTGTCTTGGGATTGGTTCCCTAAGTCGGGAGTTTTTTTTCATGTTGGTATACTTCTCTGTTCGCTCTTGTACTTCCTATAAATAGTTTCCAATGTCTGCAAACCATAAAGCTCTCTAAAGCATAAAGAGGTACTCATCCGGGAAAGTCTTAATCACAGCAATGGGGGGTAGCGTTCCTTCTTAAGGATCAATCCTAGACAGATGATCAGCCACTTGATTCTCTGACCCTTTTCTGTATCTAATTTCAATATCAAATTCCTGAAGAAATAGTATCCACCTGATCAATCTTGGTTTAGTCCTATTTGGTTAGAAGGTACTCAATGAACTTTTCAACCTTGTCTGAAAAAATTACAGAGTCCAAATGACATCCTCCGATAGGCAAATACTCCAAAGGGACAATTGAACACCGTCTTCTCCTGGTCTTGAGGGTCCATTACAATTTGATTATAGCCAGAGTATCTATCTAAAAAGCAATAGAAGGCATGGCCGAATAGCCTCTCAAGCATCTGATCAATGAAAGGTAAGGGATATTGGTCTTTCCTTGTAGCATTATTGAGCCTCCTGTAGTCAATACACATGCGCCATCCTGTGACAGTTCTTGTGGGGATAAGCTTATTCCTTTCATTTTGAATCACTGACGTGGCAAAAATTGGCGAGTTAAGAAATTATTATAAGAGATACATTGCAAGTACAGTCCTTAACCAGTCGAAGATCCGCTTACCAATTTAGAAGGGTTGTCACAATATTGAAATTAAAATACTAGGAGTATGAATCCCAGGTCGTCTCCCAACAAGTTGTAGAAAGATGTGCTATTTTATTAATCAGGTGTTTTCAAAAATGGTTGAGTTGATAAACAGGAAATTAAATCAGAGAATTTAGATAATTTAAATAAAAGCCTTGACTGGGAGTATATTAGTTAGAAGCCCTATTCTTGTTGAAGTACTCTCAAGATTAATTGATAATTGAAGGTTGCTATGCTTAGTTATCCCTTACTAGATAAAGGAAAGTCAAGCAAGTTGGAAAGCTATTTCTAGTCACAAGTCCTAACCTTCTCCCTTCGGAAGGACTAGTGTCAATGACTAGAGGGTGATCCAACAATAAACCCAATTACAATTTTTCTCTTGAGTAATCCAACTCAAGGTTTCCTTTCAATCATCTCCCAATCAAGTTATGGAACTACTCACTCATCATAATTATAGACTTCACAGAATCAATGGGGAAAATAAAAGTAGACATAATAAATAATGTTAAAAGGGATTAATTAAAAATAAAAATAGTTTTGTATTAATAACTTGTGAAAATAATCCAATGTCAACTCTGGAGGAATTAAGAATATGGAAGAATAAATGAAAAGTAAATAACAAACTATAATGACTAGTATCGGAGGTAGACTCTTCTCAAAAGCTAAAGCCAAAATCTTCAAAATCCTAATTATGAATGTTCAAGTGAGAAACCTAGGGGAGGAGTAATTTCAGATCTAAAAACTAAAAATTATGCAGAATGAATGTTGTTCCTTTGTCTCTGCATGTTCCCTGGCTCTAATCTGTGTTTTTGGGTAGAAAACGGGGTTAAAATGCGGCCCAGAGACTCTGCCAGCGACTTCTGAAATTCTACAGATCGCGCATGTCACGCGGCCGCGTCGCCCACCTGTTCACGTCACTCAGCGTTTCTCGTACCACGCGTGCGCGTCATCCATGCTTTCACGTCGTTCGTGCAGCTTCCAATCCGCGCCGTTGCGTCAGGCACGCGAGCGCATCACTGTGATTTCTTTCGTTTCGCGCGGTCGCGTTAGCCATGCAACCGTGTGACTTCTCGCTGGTCATCTCCTCAATTCTTTGTGTGCCTTCCATTTTTGCACGCTTCCTCTTCATTCCTTATGCCATTCCTGCCCTATGAAGCCTGAAACACTTAACACACAGATCATAGCATCGAATGGTACAAAGGAAGATAAAAATATATAACTAAAAGATCTTAGGAAGCAAGTTTTTAATCATAGGATATTTTTAGGAAGGAATTGTAAATACATGCAAATCATATGAATAAGTGGGAAAAGACTTGTTAAAACCACACAATTAAACACAATATGAATCACAAAATAGTGGTATATCAACTTTCTCACACTTAAACATTAGCATGTCCTCATACTAAGTTGAAGGAGATGAATATGAATGAGTAGGAATATGTAAGACTCATGCAATGCAATGCAACATATATACATATGAATGCAACTATATGAGTTTGTCTATATGATTAAAAGTAGATAAGTTCTCTAAGACAAAACATGGGGCAGATTTCACTAATTCAAATCATATTGTAAAAGTAGATAAATTTGTAAGAAGATAGCTTGTGAAAGCAGGAAATACAGGACTGAGCATTGAACCCTTACTGTTGGTGCTTGTGCACTCTAATCATCTCTAGTATATGGGGTAATCACTCTATCCTTCTCTAATCATGCTTTCAAAAATTTTGTTTTTCACCTAATCAATCAACAATTTTAAAATGCCAATGCAAACATCATGAGGTCTTTTCATGGTTGTAATGGGGCTAAGGTAAAGGTGGGGATACACATATAGCTAAGTGAGCTTGTGTATTGAATCTTTAATTAACCTAAGCTCCTACCTAACATACATATACTCTATATAATTTCAACATTCATCTTAGCTACCCAAAATCTCCTTTTCACATTCCATATTCATGTCTCAACCTTTATTTTAAATTTATCACATGTGCATTGATTATTTAAACTCTGACTTATTATTGGGGTGATTTTGTCCCCTTATTTACTAAAATAAAGAATTTTTTTTGGTATAGCTTATCAATGCACATAGATTTGTAATTCCTTTTATGGTTTCACATGAATAGGTACCCAAATTCCCTTTGTTCTATTATGACATATTTTCTATCACCCTTTATTCTCACAATTTTCCCATACTCAGTTAACACACAAATTCTATCTTAAGCTAAGCAAAGATTCAATTGGGATTTTCAATTATTTTCTGCTTAAGGCTAGTAATGTGGTACAATATAGAACGAATGGGATTAAAAACAGCTCAAAGTGGTTAACAAAGGTAATTAAAAAGGGTTGGCTTATTTGGGATATGTGAGTTAAACAAACAATGGCCTCAATCATATGCATGCACATAACACATTAATTTTGGACATATAGGATAAAACAAAATTCAGATTACAATCATAGAGAAGTGAACACACAAGAAAAATATGTTTATGGTTAAATAGTGTAACCATGTATTTAGACTCAAAGTCTCACGGGTTGTGTTCTTTTTAGCTCAAAAATTCTGTTCCAATTTCAACTTCAAACAAATTTAACATAAATATTTTGATTTAAATTAGTGAAATTTTCAAAAAAATATATGGTCTTAAAAGAAACTTATTGTCTTTTCAATCAGGTAGAACATGCATGCAATTAACCTACTAATATGCAATCTATCCTATTCTAAAGAAGAAAGAAATTGGTGTTAGGGGGGAAAGAATTACCTCCGGAAGTCAGGTACTGACCGACCTCCCCACACTTAAGGTTTTGCACCGTCCTCGGTGCCATCTGTCAAGAACAAGGGTGGGCTAGTGGCAGTATCTCCACAGTCGGGACTGTCATGGCTCCCTGTGCTGGTGAAGGAAGTGGAGTCCGGAGTGCCTGGGTCCTCGGCAGGTCTGTGGTTGCCTGTGAGTAGCTCCTTGAGATATTTGAATCAGTGGTGGTTGCGGCGCTCTCGGAGCTTTGCTTTCTGGTCTTGTTGGTCCAACCTCTTCAGTATTTGATGTAGCAGCTGACTAGTAGATGGTGGAGGAACTGCAGCATCTTCTGTGGATTGGCTGGTAGTGGCAAGTGGTGGCCTGAGATATCTCCCGTTAGGGACATACTGATCATCCTGTGGAAGTATGGCTTTGGTGTCCCCAGCTCTGTAGGAGACTCCGACTGCTGAGATAAGATCAGAGACCAAGGCAGGGAAAGGTAGGTTGCCCGCAATTTGTACGTGTCCCATAGCATTCTGGATGTGCCTCGGTAAATTTAGAGGTTGGTATGTGAGGATGCACCATAGTAGAACGGCCATGTCTACGGTGAAGGAGGACTCATAAGTGCTCGGGAAGACGTAATGGGACATAATCTGTGCCCATACGTGAGCCTCTAAGGTGAGTGCGAAAGCCGAGATTCCCTTAGGACGGGAACGATGGTATCCGAAGATCTATTTGCTGCCAAGTTGTGCGATAACTCTGAGAACATCGTCTCAATCAAATTTTACGCCTGGCGCTTGAGTGCGGCTTCTTGAAAAGCATCCAATCCTTCTGGAGTAGGGGGAAGATCTAAGGCTCGCTGAATCGCCTCTTCTGTAATGGGGACTTGCTTCTGACGGATATAAACAGACTGCAGGGTCGATAGGTGGAAGTTGGAGTAGAACTCAACTACACAAGAAAGATTAACCTGTCGTGGTTGTCTCTATAGGAATCCCCAATGTCTTTATGCAATTTGTGGCTCAACAAATTTGGCAATACGCGGTGGAAGGATAAAAAGGTGTTCATTGTTGTAATTCTGAGCTGCCAGAATGGGGAACATCTGCTCACAGTAACGATTGGGAAATCGTGCAGTGTCCTTTGCTGGGAAGGCTCTCTCCTTTTCATCAACCTTTATAATTCTTTTAATTCTTTTTGTTGAGGGCTTGACTGCAGTTGAAGAAGGTTCTGCCACTAATGCCCTTTTTGTTCCTTTCCTTGCTGTGGATTTGGGGATAGCTTTCTCCTTGCCCTTCTTGGTGGCCATCCTGAAAGGAAACGAGTAAAGACATGAATAATGCAAGGGTTATAGCAAGGAAAAGAATGGGAAAAGATGGTAATCAATGCACACGAATGGATAATGATGTAAACACATGGTCATGACTACATGTGACAAATCAACAATGGAAATATAGCAAGTGCATAGGATGACAATTAAATGCAAGGTGTTCATTGGCATGCCGGCAAAGGGCATGAGTAGAATAGATCAAGCATTCAATGTCCAGATTAGATTACCAAGTCTTTCAAACTAATAATATGTTTGTAAAAACAATTATATTTAATTAATAAAATATAAAAGGGATTTTGTGAAAAGCAGGCATTTAGAGTAGTAGATTTAAAAGAAATCTAAAAATAGTGCAAAATGCCATATGGGAATTTTCACAAACACAAAGCATGCATGTTAAATAAGGTATGGAAAAATTAATTTTGAACATGCAAGTAACCCTATAAAAATAATATATGATTGTTAAACAAGTCCCAAACAATCCATAAGCAACATATAAAAATAATGACCCAAATAAAATTCCAACACCAATAGGAGGAATAAGAAAAGAAAAAAGAAAACATGGATAGGGAAAGTAGAAGAGAAAGAAAGAAAAAAAGAAAACATGTAAATAAGAAGAAGAATGAAGAAGTAGGGAGGGAAGAAGAGAGGGAAAACCTTGATAATGGTGGTAGGAAAGAGGGGGTAGAAGAGAGGAAGAAGGGAGGAAGAAGGGAGGGGAAAAATAAAATAGGAATGGGATGAGAAAAGAAAAGATAATCTGGCAGATTTGAATGAGTTGGGCGGCGCAACCGACGCGGATGCGTGGGGCACGCGGTCGCGTAGGAAGTCCTTAAGTGGGGTGATACGGACGCGTCGGTCATATGGACACGTGACGTGATTTGCGCTAGTGGCGCGAGGGCTGCTTCGCGCTCGCACAACTCTCTGTTCAAATTATGTTTTGCCAAAATTTAGAGTGACGCGATCGCGTGGATGGCCAGTTGGAGAGGACGGCGCAAACGCGTGGGGCACGCGTTCGCGTGGCAGGGCTTGTGCGACTAGCGCAAGTGCAGCCTAGCTCCAGCTCAACTTTCGGCCATACACCCTTTTAACGTCAATTTATAAGGCACGTGTTCGCGTGGGTGACGCGGACGCGTGGGAGGCCTATTTTCCCACATGACGCGGACGCGTGGACGGCGCGGTCGCGTGGTACAGGTTGTGTCAAAGGCACGCCTCCAGCCACACTTTCGCGTGACTCTCTGTTTCTTTTCTTCTCGTGTCCATGGCACCCTGACGCGGACGCGTCATCGACGTTGTCGCGTCCTGTGCTCTCTTTTTTTAATTAAAGATGCAAATGCAGTATGCAGATGAGATGCAAGATATAGGCAGTAGTACAGAGAAGAGTTCTAGATGAGGAAAGATAAGGAGATGAAGAGGAACGATCATACCATGGTGGGTTGTCTCCCACCTAGCACTTTGCTTTAACGTCCTTAAGTTGGATGCTCCATTAGCTCAGTTTTCTGCTGTGAGTGGATCCTCCAAGAGGAAGATATCTAACTCCTTAGTTTTTGTCACCTTCTCACCATGGTAGAGCTTCAAACGATGTCCATTAACCTTGATGAGTGCAGAGCTTGAAGGGTGACTTCGGTGAAAAACTCCGTACGGCTCAGCCTTCTTGACTCTATATGGACCTTTCCACCTTGATCTCAGCTTGCCTGGCATGAGCCTCAGTCTGGAGTTGTAAAGGAGGACTAAATCCCCAGGTTGGAACTCTTTTCTCTTGATGTGCTGATCATGTACAGCCTTTATCTTTTCCTTGTACAGCCTTGAGTTCTCAGATGCTTCTAGGCGAAGGCTTTCCAATTCTTGCAGTTGCAACTTCCTTTCAGCTCTGGCTTTCTCAAATCCCATGTTGCACTCCTTTACTGCCCAAAAAGCTTTGTGATCTACTTCAACTGGAAGATGACAGGCTTTTCCATAAACTAAGCGAAAAGGACTCATCCCAATAGGTGTCTTGTATGCTGTTCTGTATGCCCAGAGTGCATCTTGTAGCCTGGTGCTCCAGTCTCTTCTATGAGGTTTGACTATCTTCTGCAATATGCGTTTTATCTCTCTGTTAGACACCTCAGCTTACCCATTAGTCTGAGGATGGCAGGCTGTTGCTACTTTATGAATGATTCCATGCTTCTTCAGTAATCCTGCTAGTCTCCTGTTACAAAAATGGGTGCCTTGATCGCTCACGATTGCTCGTGGTGATCCAAAGCGACAAATAATGTGGTTTCTAACAAAGGAAACAACGATGTTAGCATCATCAGTACGGGTAGGAATTGCTTCCACCCATTTAGAAACATAGTCTACAGCTAACAGTATAAAAAGGTGGCCATTAGAATTTGGAAATGGACCCATGAAGTCAATGTCCCAAACATCAAAAATTTCACAGAAAAGCATAATTTGTTGAGGTATTTCATCCCTCTGGGATATATTACCAAACCTTTGGCATGGGGGACAAGATTTACAAAATTTAGCAGCTTCTTTAAAAAGAGTAGGCCACCAGAATCCACAGTCTACGATTTTTCTAGCTGTTCTTTGAGGGCCAAAATGTCCTCCACTCTCAGATGAGTGACATGCCTCTAAAATGGACTGGAATTCTGATTGATGCACACACCTTCTAATTACCTGGTCAGTGCCACATCTCCATAAATATGGGTCATCCTATATATAATATTTAGACTCGCTTTTCAGCTTGTCTCTTTGGTGCTTAGTAAAGCTTGGAGGAAAGGTGCGGCTAACTAGATAATTAGCGACAGGTGCATACCAATGGACTACCTCAGATACTGCTTGTAGGTTATCAAATGAGAATATATCAGCTATAGGAGTTGAGTCATCTTTAATGTGCTCAAGGCGACTCAAGTGGTCTGCCACTAGATTCTGGTTACCACTCCTATCCTTTATTTCTAAATCAAATTCTTGTAGTAGCAGTATCTAACGTATAAGCCTTGGTTTGGATTCCTTTTTAGCTAATAAATACTTTAGAGCTGCGTGGTCTGAATACACTACTACTTTTGTACCAAGTAAATAGGCTCAGAATTTATCCAGAGCAAAAACAATATTAAGAAGCTCTTTCTCAGTAGTAGTGTAGTTAGACTGAGCAGTGTCTAAAGTCTTAGACGCATAAGCAATGACAAAAGGATCCTTACCTTCACGTTGAGCCAGCGCTGCTCCTACTGCATGGTTAGAAGCGTCGCACATGATTTCGAATGGCTGGCTCCAGTCAGGTCCTCTCACAATTGGAGCTTGAGTCAGGGTGGTCTTTAGCTTATCAAACGCTTGTTTGCAATCCTCACTGAACTTGAACTCGATATATTTCTACAGTAACTTGGATAGGGGAAGTGATACCTTACTAAAGTCCTTAATGAATCTCCGGTAAAAACCTGCATGGCCAAGGAACGAACGAACTTCCCTCACAGAAGAGGGGTAAGGCAAACTAGAAATAACATCCCCCTTTGCTGGATCTACAGAAATGCTAGTATTAGAGACAACATGTCCTAGTACAATCCCTTGTCTTACCATAAAGTGATATTTTTCAAAATTCAATACAAGGTTTGTAGTGACACATCTATCTAGTACTCTCGATAAACTATCCAAGCAAAGGCTAAAGGAATCACCATAAACGCTAAAATCATCCATAAAAACCTCCATACAGTCCTCAAGAAGGTCAGAGAAAAGACTCATCATGCACCTTTGAAAAGTAGCTGGTGCATTGCACAAGCCAAAGGGCATTCTCTTATAGGCATAAGTCCCAAAAGGACATGTAAAAGTAGTATTTTCCTTATCTTCAGGGGCTATATGAATCTGGAAATAGCCTGTGTAACCATCTAAAAAATAATAATGTGATTTACCTGACAGGCGATCCATCATTTGATCAATGAATAGAAGAGGGTAGTGATCCTTACGAGTGGCTTGGTTGAGATGCCTGTAATCAATGCAGACCCTCCAGGTGTTCTGTACTCTGGTTGCTATGAGTTCTCCATGCTCATTCTTCACTGTAGTGACTCCAGACTTCTTGGGCACCACTTGTACTGGGCTCACCCATTCACTGTCTGAGATGGGGTAGATGATATCTGCCTCTAGTAGTTTGGTCACTTCCTTCTTGACAACCTCTAAGATAGTGGGGTTCAGTCTTCTTTGGGGTTGACGAACGGGTCTTTCTCCCTCTTCTAAAAATATTCCGTGCTCACAAACTTGAGGGTTGATGCCTACTATGTCTACCAAACTCCACCCAATTGCCTTCTTGTGCCTCCTCAGCACACTAAGTAACTGCTCTTCCTGTTGAGAAGTGAGGTCCCGTGCAATGATAACTGAAAACTTCTGCTTGTCCTCGAGGTAAGAATATTTGAGGTGTGGAGGGAGGGGTTTCAAATCTAACTTCTGCTCATGGTCAGGCTCTGGATTATCTGGAGCTGGTGGCAGTGGTAGAGTTCTTTCATTATCCTCAGAAAGTGTCCCCACACTCGGACCTTGTCCTATGTACTTCTCTTCAAACTCCTCCTAGTGAACTTCGGCTACGGTTTCATCTATGATGTCACACTGGAGGATAGAATGATCTTCTCGAGGGTGCTTCATAACTCCATTCAGATTGAAGCTTACTACTCGGCCGTCTATTTCAAAAGAGTATGTTATTAAAAAAGCATCTAATTTGAACTTCGAGGTCTTCAAGAAAGGTCTTCCGCGTAGGATTGATGATGGCTTTTCTAAGTCATTTTGGGACATCTCTAGGATGTAAAAATCAATGGGGGAATGTAAGCCCCTTAATACCCACTAATACTTTGTCAGCAACTCCAGCCACTGTAATAATGCTTTTATCTGCTAACACAAAACGAGCTGCCGACCTTTTTAAGGGAGGGAGCCTCAAAACATCGTATATAGACAAAGGCATTATACTAACACATGCTCCTAAATCACACATGCAGTCAGAAAATATCACTCCTCCAATGGTACAGTTAACCATGCATGGGCCTGGGTCACTACATTTTTCAGGTATATTTCCCATTAAAGCAGATATAGAACTACCTAAAGGAATAGTTTCTAATTCATTAATTTTGTCTTTATGTATGCATAAATCCTTTAGAAACTTTGCGTATTTAGGTACCTGTTGAATAACATAAAAAAGGGGAACAGTTACCTCAACCTTTTTGAATATTTCTACCATTTTGGGAGCAGGTTCCAACTGCTTCCTAGGCTTCCTTGCAAGTTATGGAAATGGAATAGGAATGGCATTTTCTACAGTGTCTGCGCCCTTTGGTGCTTCTTCTTGTGATTGAGCTTCTTCTTCTTCAGCCATGTCCTGTATATCCTTTTTCTCCTCAACATCTTCTATTTCCACTACCTCTTCAGCTGTGGCGTGTTCTGGTAGGTTTGGCTCTTTGGTGGGCAAAATTGTGATTCATGCTTGAATTGTTGTTCGAAATTAATTCCCCAGTAATGGCCCCAAAAACTTGGTGCTCAATACTATGGTCTAAATATAACCTCACAACCTCGCTCAACTAACCAGCAAGTGTACTGGGTCGTCCAAGTAATACCTTACGTGAGTAAGGGTCGATCCCACAGAGATTGTTGGTATGAAGCAAGCTATGGTCATCTTGTAAATCTCAGCCAGGTGGATAAGAATTGATTAGTGGGTATTCGAAAATATAAAGAGATAATTAATTTATTAGTAAAGGATAGAGATACTTATGTAAATTCACTGGTAGAAATTTCAGATAAGTGCATGGAGATGCTATGTTCCTTTTGAATCTCTGCTTTCCTGCTACTTTCATCCAATCCTTCTTACTCCTTTCCATGGCAAGATGTATGTAGGGCATCACCGTTGTCAATGGCTACATCCCATCCTCTCAGTGAAAAAGGTCCAAATGCTCCGTCACGGCACGGCTAATCATCTGTCGGTTCTCGATCATGTTGGAATAGAATCCCTTGATTCTTTTGCGTTTGTCATCACGCCCAGCAATCGCGAGTTTGAAGCTCGTCACAGTCATTCAATCCCAGAATCCTACTCGGAATACCACAGACAAGGTTTAGACTTTCCGGATTCTCATGAATGCCGCCATCAATCTAGCTTATACCACGAAGATTCTGATTAAGGAATCCAAGAGATATGCGCTCGGCCTAAGGTAGAACGAAAGTGGTTGTCAATCACGCGCGTTCATAGGTGAGAATGATGATGAGTGTCACGGATCATCACATTCATCAAGTTGAAGTGCAACGAATATCTTAGAACAGGAATAAATGGAATTGAATAGGAAATAGTAGTAATTGCATTAAAACTTGAGGTACAGCAGAGCTCCACACCCTTAATCTATGCTGTGTAGAAACACCACCGTTGAAAATACATAAGTGAAAGGTTCAGGCATGGCCGAATGGCCAGCCCCCCAAAACGTGATCAATAGTCTCTTAAGATGAAGAATAAAACAAAACTGAGACCAAAGATGTCTAATACAATAGTAAATTATCCTATTTATACTAGACTAGCTATAAGGGTTTACAGGAGTAAGTAATTGATGCATAAATCCACTTCCGGGGCCCACATGGTGTGTGTTTGGGCTGAGCTTGATCTATCCACGAGCTGAGGCTTCTTTTGGAGTTGAACGCCAAGTTGTAACGTGTTTTGGGCGTTCAACTCCGGGTCGTGACGTGTTTTTGGCGTTTTACTCCAGACAGCAACATGGAATTGGCATTGAGCGCCAGTTTACGTCGTCAATTCCCGAATAAAGTATGGACTATTATATATTGCTGGAAAGCTCTGGATGTCTAACTTCCAACGCCGTTGAGAGCGCGCCATTTGGAGTTCTGTAACTCCGGAAAATCTATTTCGAGTGCAGGGAGGTCAGATTCCAACAGCATCAGCAGTCCTTTGTCAGCCTCCTATCAGAGTTTTGCTCAAGTCCCTCAATTTCAGCCAGAAATTACCTGAAATCATAGAAAAACACACAAACTCATAGTAAAGTCCAGAAATGTAAATTTATCATAAAAACTAATGAAAACATCCCTAAAAGTAACTAGATCATACTAAAAACTACCTAAAAACAATGCCAAAAAGCGTATAAATTATCCGCTCATCACAACACCAAACTTAAATTGTTGCTTGTCCCCAAGCAACTGAAAATCAATTAGGATAAAAAGAAGAGAATATACTATAAATCCCAAAATATCAATGAATATTAATTCTAATTAGATGAGCGGGACTTGTAGCTTTTTGCTTCTAAACAGTTTTGGCATCTCACTTTTTCCTTTGAAGTTTAGAATGATTGGCTTCCCTAGGAACTTAGAATTTCGGATAGTGTTATTGATTCTCCTAGTTAAGTATGTTGATTCTTGAACACAGCTTCTTTTATGAGTCTTGGCCGTGGCCCTAAGCATCTTGTTTTCCAGTATTACCACCGGATACATAAATGCCACAGACACATGACTGGGTGAACCTTTTCAGATTGTGACTCAGCTTTGCTAGAGTCCCCAGTTAGAGGTGTCCAGAGCTCTTAAGCACACTCTTTTGTTTTGGATCACGACTTTAACCACTCAGTCTCAAGCTTTTCACTTGGACTTGCATGCCACAAACACATGGTTAGGGACAGCTTGATTTAGCCACTTAGGCCTGGATTTTATTTCCTTGGGCCCTCCTATCCATTGATGCTCAAAGCCTTGGATCCTTTTTACCCTTGCCTTTTGGTTTTAAGGGCTATTGGCTTTTTCTGCTTGCTTTTTCTTTTTCTTTCTATTTTTTTTCGCCAGTTTTTTTTCGCAAGCCTTTGCTTTTTCACTGCTTTTTCTTGCTTCAAGAATCAATTTTATGATTTTTTAGATCATCAATAACATTTCTCTTTGTTCATCATCCTTTCAAGAGCCAACAATTTTAACATTCATAAACAACAAGATAAAAAATATGCACTGTTTAAGCATTCATTCAGAAAACAAAAAGTATTGTCACCACATCAATATAATTAAATTAAATTCAAGGACAATTTTCGAAATTTATGTACTTCTTGTTCTTTTGAATTAAAAACATTTTTTTATTTAAAAGAGGTGAAGGATTTATAGAATTTATTCATTGCTTTAAGACATAGTTACTACATACTAATGATCATGAAGTAGAGACACAAAACATAGATAGACATGAAGGATAAAAACCGAAAAAGCAGAGAAAATAAGAACAAGGAATGAGTCCACCTGAGTGAGGATGGCGCCTTCTTGAAGGTCCAATGGTGCTTTTTGAGCTCCTTTATGTCTCTTCCTTGCTTCTGTTGCATGATCCCTAGTGATTTTGGTGTTCCTATCCTTAGTTGCTTCCAATAATTATGTGGAGGAACATGCATCCCCTGAGGTATCTCAGGGATTTCTTGAAGAGGGAATTTTTCATGCTCTCTTGATGTGCAGTCAAATGCTCTTCTACTGAGCTATGGACCCTTGAGATGAATCTCTCCATCTCCCATGACTCAGAGGTGGAAGCTTTTGTCTTCTCTTAGTTTCCTCTTCAGAGTCCTTTCAGGTTCAGGACCAGCTTCAACAAGAATGCCTTTTTCCTTGTTCCTGCTCATATAGGGAAGAAGAGAACAAGAAAAGAAAGAGGAATCCTCTATGTCACAGTAAAGAGGTTCCTTATTGTTAGTAGAAGAAGAAAGGAATAAAAGTGGAGAATCCAATCACAATGGTGAGGATAGAGGCAGTGATTGGAGATGAAGAGAGGTGAAGAGAAGTGTTAGTAAATAAATAATTAAATAGAAGAAGAGGAGAGATAGAGGATTTCAAAAATAATTTTGAAAAAGTAGTTAGTGATTTTCGAAAATTAAAGATAAGATATAATTAAAATTAAAATTTAAAACAATTAATTAATTGAAAAGAATTTTTGAAAAAGGGATGAGATATTTTCGAAAATTAGAGAGGAAAAAGTAGTTAGGTGGTTTTGAAAAAAATAAGAAACAAACAAAAAGTTAATTAGTTGGTTGAAAAAGATATTAAAATCAAATTTGAAAAGATAAGAAGATAAGAAGTTAGATAAGATATTTTAAAATCAAATTTTTGAAAAAGATAAAATTTTGAAAAAGATATGATATAAAAGATAGGATAAGATAGATTTAATTTTTTTTAAAATTAAAATTAAATACTTAACTAACAAGAAATTAAAAGATAAGATTCTAGAATTTAAAGATTGAACCTTTCTTAACAAGAAAGTAACAAACTTCAAATTTTTGAATCAATCATATTAATTGTTAGCATAATTTTCGAAAATTTGAAATAAAATTAAGAAAAAGATTTTTGGAAAATAATTTTCAAAATTTTCGAAAAAATAGAAAAAATGAAAAAGATATGATTTTTGAAAAAGATTTTGAAAAGATAAGATTTCTAAAATTGAAAATTTGACTTGACTTACAAGAAATAACTAAATTTAAAAATTTTTTGACTAAGTCAACTCAAATTTTCGAAATTTTGGAGAGAAATAAGGAAAATATATTTTTTTTTAGTTTTGAATTTTTTTTTATGAGAGAGAAAAACACAAAAGTGACCCAAAACATGAAAATTTTGGATCAAAACACAAGATGCATGCAAGAACAATATGAATGTCAAGATGAACACCAAGAACACTTTGAAGATCATGATGAACATCAAGAACATATTTTTGAAAAATTTTTAATGCAAAGAAAACATGCAAGACACCAAACTTAGAAATCTTTAATACATGGACTCTAACAAACGAAAAATGCATATGAAAAACAACAAACAACACAAAGCAAGAAAACATCAAGATCAAACAAGAAGACTTGTCAAGAACAACTTGAAGATCATGAAGAACACCATAAATGCATGAATTTTCGAAAAATGCAAGAAAAATTTTTAAAGCATGCAATTGACACCAAACTTAAAAGTTGACTTAAGACTCAAACAAGAAACACAAAATATTTTTGATTTTTATGATTTTATAAATTTTTTTTGTATTTTTATTATTTTTTTCGAAAAACATTATTAGAAAAACGAAAAATAAAAAAAAATTTGAAAAAATTTTTTGAAAACTTTTTGAAAAGAAAATTACCTAATCTGAGCAACAAGATGAACCGTCAGTTGTCCATACTCGAACAATCCCTGGCAACGGCGCCAAAAACTTGGTGGGCGAAATTGTGATTCATGCTTGAATTGTTGTTCGAAATTAATTCCCCAGTAATGGCCCCAAAAACTTGGTGCTCAATACTATGGTCTAAATATAACCTCACAATCTCGCTCAACTAACCAGCAAGTGTACTGGGTCGTCCAAGTAATACCTTACGTGAGTAAGGGTCGATCCCACAGAGATTGTTGGTATGAAGCAAGCTATGGTCATCTTGTAAATCTCAGTCAGGCGGATAATAATTGATTAGTGGGTTTTCGAAAATATAAAGAGATAATTAATTTATTAGTAAAGGATAGAGATACTTATGTAAATTCACTGGTAGGAATTTTAGATAAGTGCATGGAGATGCTGTGTTCCTTTTGAATCTCTGCTTTCCTGCTACTTTCATCCAATCCTTCTTACTCCTTTCCATGGCAAGATGTATGTAGGGCATCACCGTTGTCAATGGCTACATCCCATCCTCTCAGTGAAAAAGGTCCAAATGCTCTGTCACGGCACGACTAATCATCTGTCAGTTCTCGATCATGTTGGAATAGAATCCCTTGATTCTTTTGCGTTTGTCATCACGCCCAGCAATCGTGAGTTTGAAGCTCGTCACAGTCATTCAATCCCAGAATCCTACTCGGAATACCACAAACAAGGTTTAGACTTTCCGGATTCTCATAAATGCCGCCATCAATCTAGCTTATACCACGAAGATTCTGATTAAGGAATCCAAGAGATATGCGCTCGGCCTAAGGTAGAACGGAAGTGGTTGTCAATCACGCGCGTTCATAGGTGAGAATGATTATGAGTGTCACGGATCATCACATTCATCAAGTTGAAGTGCAACGAATATCTTAGAACAGGAATAAATGGAATTGAATAGGAAATAGTAGTAACTGCATTAAAACTTGAGGTACAACAGAGCTCCACAAACTTAATCTATGGTGTGTAGAAACTCCACCGTTGAAAATACATAAGTGAAAGGTTCAGGTATGGCCGAATGGCCAGCCCCCCAAACGTGATCAATAGTCTCTTAAGATGAAGAATAAAACAAAATTTAGACCAAAGATGTCTAATACAATAGTAAATTATCCTATTTATACTAGACTAGCTATAAGGGTTTACAGGAGTAAGTAATTGATGCATAAATCCACTTCCGGGGCCCACTTGGTGTGTGTTTGGGCTGAGCTTGATCTATCCACGAGCTGAGGCTTCTTTTGGAGTTGAACGCCAAGTTGTAACGTGTTTTGGGCGTTCAACTCTGGGTCGTGACGTGTTTCTGGCGTTTTACTCCAGACGGCAACATGGAACTGGCATTGAGCGCCAGTTTACATCATCAATTCCCGAATAAAGTATGGACTATTATATATTTCTGGAAAGCTCTGGATGTCTAATTTCCAACGCCGTTGAGAGCGCTCCATTTGGAGTTCGGTAACTGCAGAAAATCTATTTCGAGTGCAGGGAGGTCAGATTCCAACAGCATCAGCAGTCCTTTGTCAGCCTCCTATAAGAGTTTTGCTCAAGTCCCTCAATTTCAACCAGAAATTACCTGAAATCATAGAAAAACACACAAACTCATAGTAAAGTCCAGAAATATAAATTTATCATAAAAACTAATGAAAACATCCCTAAAAGTAACTAGATCATACTAAAAACTACCTAAAAACAATGCCAAAAAGCGTATAAATTTTCCGCTCATCACTCTTCCTGATTCCTCCTTTGCAATATGGTTCCGGACCTTAGGGTGATGGCATTAATGCCACCATTTGGATTGGGTAATGGTTGAGAGGAGAGTCCACCAGAGCTTGAAGACTAGTTGTTGGAGTTGTTCAATGATCCAATCTGTGAGACAATGGATTGCAAAGTAGAGTTCAGACCATTCAGAGTAGAAGTAAGGTTGTTTTCCATGGCCTGTTGTCTCCGATCAATAGATTGTAGTAACTCATCATTAGGAGATGAAGAGGGATAAGTGATCTGAGGGGTCTGCTGAGATGCTTGAGGCTGTCTGAGATGAGGTGCTCTGTAGGCCTGATTCAGATTCTGTTGCCTGAAGTTATTATTGATATTCCACCTCTGATTTTCATTGTTATCTCTGCCTCCTCTGTTATGATTGTCCCTCCAACCCTGGTTAGAATTATCTCTCCAACCTTGGTTGGAGTTATCCTGCCATCCATGGTTGTAGCTGCCACCTTGATTGTACCCTTGATTGGGGCGGTCATAGAAGTTATGAGTGGTTGCCACAGTGTGGTCTTCCGGTTGGAGTTGCGGACACTCATCAGTATAATGACTGTAATCTGCACAGATTCCGCATACTCTTTGTGGAACCAATTGTTGGTTATGCTGTGGTGGAGAAGGCTGAACTTGCTGAGCCTGTTGTTGACTTAGTTGCATCTGCTTCAGTAAGTTGGTTAATTCACATAAGCTCTGAGTTATAGCAGCAGTCTCTTTCCTAGAGGATACCTCTGCAACAGCTCTTGACCGACTTTGTTTCTGCCTATGATTCCTAGTAGATTCAGCTAAGTCGCTGATCAATTGCCATGCCTCTTCCGTAGTCTTGTACTTTTTCATAGACCCATTGCTAGCACCTTCCAATGTGGTCCTATCTTGAGATTTTATGCCATGTGTAAAGTAGCCGAGCAACACTATCTTGTCAATCATATGGTGGGAACATACTTCCAGAAGATTATTGAAGCATTCCAAATATTCATAGAGAGTCTCAGATTCGTCCTGAACGATCATGGACATGACTTTCCTCAGTTTATTGGCGACCTCAGCTGGAAATAATTTCTCCAAAAGGTCTCTTCTAAGCATATCCCAGTTGAAAACAGTTGTTCCGGGTTGAGTGTAGTACCACTCTCTTGCCTTCCCCTCAAGAGAGAATGGGAAAGCCTTCAACAGAATAGAAGTTTCGTCAGTACCATCACGCTTAACAGTAGAACAAGCAGTCTAAAAGTCTCTAAGGTGCTTGATAGGCTCTTGAGCAGGTAGGCCATGAAACTTGGGCATCAAGTTGAGTAGTGCAGACTTTATTTCAAAATCCACAGCCACTGCTGGGTGGTGTACCTGGAATGGTTGTAGTGTAAAATCAGGGGCTCCTTCCTTCTGGATAGTGACTCTCCTAGGTGCTGCCATGTCACCTGCACGTAAATCAACTGGATCAGTAGAGAGGGAGCTCGTTTCTTCCTTAGATGACGTTTCAGGTTCGTCCTCAGTGAGGACTAGCCGACGCTGAGCTTGCCTTATACGTGAAATAGTTCTTTCAATCTCAGGGTCAAATACTGGCAAGCTTATATCAGAAAGTGAACGCGTCATTTAATGAAAGAAACGTGCAGCTCATAGTAACAAAATAAAAAGAAAAATTGCAATTAAATAAATTCCAATCAATAAATTAGCACACTATTGCAACTCCCTGGCAACGGCGCCAAAAATTGACGTGGCGAAAATTGGCGAGTTAAGAAATTATTATAAGAGATACGTTGCAAGTACAGTCCTTAACCAGCCGAAGATTCGCTTATCAATTTAGAAGGGTTGTCACAATATTGAAATTAAAATACTAGGAGTATGAATCCTAGGTCGTCTCCCAACGAGTTGCAGAAAGATGTGCTATTTTATTAATCAGGTGTTTTCAAAAATGGTTGAGTTGATAAACAGGAAATTAAATCAGAGAATTTAGATAATTTAAATAAAAGCCTTGACTGGGAGTAGATTAGTTGGAAGCCCTATTCTTGTTGAAGTTCTCTCAAGATTAATTGATAATTGAAGGTTGCTCTACTTAGTTATCCCTTACTAGGTAAAGGAAAGTCAAGCAAGTTGGAAAGCTATTTCTAGTCACAAGTCCTAACCCTCTCCCTTGGGAAGGACTAGTGTGAATGACTAGAGGGTGATCCAATAATAAACCCAATTACAATTTTTCTCTTGAGTAATCCAACTCAAGGTTTTCTTTCAATCATCTCCCAATCAACTTATAGAACTACTCACTCATCATAATTATAGACTTCACAGAATCAATGGGGAAAATAAAAGAAGACATAATAAATAATGATAAAAGGGATTAATTAAAAATAAAAATAGTTCTGTATTAATAACTTGTGAAAATAATCCAATGTCAACTTTGGAGGAATTGAGAATATGAAAGAATAAATAAAAAGTAAATAACAAACTATAGTGACTAGTACCGGAGGTAGACTCTTCTCAAAAGCTAAAGCCAAAATCTTCAAAATCCTAATTATGAATGTTCAAGTGAGAAACCTAGGGGAGGAGTAAATTAAGATCTAAAAACTAAAAATTATGCGGAATGAATGTTGTTCCTTTGTCTCTGCATGTTCCCTGGCTCTAATCTGTGTTTCTGGGCCAAAAACTGGGTTGAAATGTGGCCCAGAAACTCTGCCAGCGACTTCTGAAATTCTACAGATCGCGCATGTCACGCGGCCGCGTCGCTCACGCGTTTGCGTCACTCAGTGTTTCTCGTACCACGTGTGCGTGTCATCCATGCATTCGCGTCATTCATGCAGCTTTCAATCCACGTGGTTGCGTCAGGCACACGAGCGCATCACTGTGATTTCTTCCGTTTCGCGCGGTCGCGTCAGCCATGCAACCGCGTGACTTTTCGCTGGTCATCTCCTCAATTCTTTGTGTTCCTTCTATTTTTGCACGCTTCCTCTTCATTCCTTACGCCATTCCTGCCCTATGAAGCCTGAAACACTTAACACACAGATCACGGCATCGAATGGTACAAAGGAAGATAAAAATATATAACTAAAAGATCTTAGGAAGAAAGTTTTTAATCATAGGATATTTTTAGGAAGGAATTGTAAATACATGCAAATCATATTAATAAGTGGGCAAAGACTTAATAAAACCACACAATTAAACACAATATGAATCACAAAATAGTGGTTTATCAATCACTGTCAGGCCTCCCTTCTTGAGAACCACCTGTACTGGACTTACCCATGGACTATCAAAAATAGGGTAAACAATTTCAGCTTCCCAAAGATTCATCACTTTTTTTTGGACCACCTCTTGCATGGTTGGGTTCAGTCACCTCTTTGGTTGCACAACTGGTTTAACATTATCCTCAAGCAAGATCTTGTGCATACACCTGGTTGGACTGATCCCTTTTAAGTCACTAAGGCTGCATTTGTTTATAAGAATAGACAGGACAAGACACTGAGAATAGGACAGGACAAGACATTGATGAACAGAGACACAAAATTTTGTGTTCATGTATTCTGTTTGGTGATAAACTAGAACAAATTATGAAAGTTCAATTTATTCTCATTTTTTTATTCAAAAAATTTGAGATGAAAAATATAACAAAAAATATAATTATGAAAAATCAACAAGAATAATAAAAGAAAAAAAATAAGTTGTGTCCATTGTTAGTGTCTTCGTGTCCTTCCAGTCAGGATGGACACAAAATACACTAATTCAGTGTTTTTGGACACATTGTCTCTGTCCATGTCTCCTCTGCCAAACACGATTTTGTGTCTCAGTGTCTCTGTCTCAGTGTTCTATCTCTGTAAATAAACACAGCCTAATGGTCTATCCAAGAGCTGTATTATGACTCTTGAGCACCTGAATCAGCGCATCCTCTACCTCCTTTTTTAGGGCAGAACTTATAATCACTGGATAAGTGTCTTTGTCACCTAGGAACACATACTTCAAGGAGGGAGGCAGTAGCTTTAACTCTAGTTTAGGAGGTCTTTCCTCAGTGCTAGGCCTACAAGGCTTCTCCTTCTGAGGTACCAGTTCATCAACTTCAAGCAATGTGTCTTCAGGGGAAGCGTTCAGGTCATCTTCAAGATTTCCAGCTTCACATACTTCTTCAATCAGAGGTTCAATTATGTCAATCCTCATGCATCCTTAAGAATCATCTGGATGTTACAAAGCCTCTAAAATGTTTAAAACAATTTCCTCTTTATTGACCTTTAGAGTTAATTCACCCTTCTATACGTCTATAAGAGCTCTTCCTGTGGCTAAGAAGGGTCTTCCAAGAAAGATGGAGGCGTTCTTATCCTCTTTCATATTCAAGATCATAAAGTCAGCATGGAAGATAAAAAAAACCCCTACTTTCACTAGTAGGTCTTCCACCACTCCGAAGGGGAACTTGATAGAACGGTCAGCCAGCTAGAGATAGATACGGGTAGGCTTTACTTCATCAATTTGGAGCTTCCACATCAATGATAGAAGCATGAGGTTAATTCTTGCTCCGTGATCACATAAGGCCTTTCGAATAAGAGTGTTTCCAATGGTACAAGGAATCACAAAGGTCTTGGGATCCTGTAGTTTCTCAAAAAGATTTCTCTGAATGACTGCACTGCACTCTTTAGTAAGCACCATTGTCTCTACTACCTTCCAATCTCTTTTGTTACTCAATATTTCCTACATGAACTTGCCATATAGAAGCATTTGTTCAAGGACCTCTACAAATAGGATGTTAATCTCAAGCTTCCGAAAGACTTCTAAAAACTTGGAGAATTGTTTGTCCTTTTTTGCTTTCTGAAGCGTCTGAGGTTATGGTAATTTGCCCTTGTACTCAAAGTCCTTGGGTAGTGCAGGGTGAGTATCAAGAGTGACCCGAAAGGGGTTATCAGGGTGCCTGGGGGGAATGTCCTTTGAACATTTGTTGGTATCCATTGCCCCCCTTCTTTAGGCGTTCAGCGCTCATATTGTTCCTTTCTGGGTATTCAGCACCCATATTGCTCCTTTTTGGGCATTCAGCACCCCTGGTGGTGTTCTTTGTTTCCGTAATTTTGCTCTCCAGTGTCTCTTTTTCACTCTGTTCCTCATTGTTCTAATGTAGAGTGAATAATGTTTTTCCACTCCTTAATCGGACTGCCTGATGATGAGTGGATATTTTATACGCTTTTTGGAATCATTTTCATATAGTTTTCATTATGTTTTGTTTGAGTTTTATTATATTTTCATAGGAATTAGTACAAAATTCACATTTTTGGATTCTACTTTGAGTTTGTGTGATTTATGGTGATTTCAAGTATTTTCTGGCTGAAATTGAGGAGCTTGAGCAGATGTTTGATTCAAAGACAGAGAAAGTACTGCAGATGCTGTCAAGATTTGACCTCCATTCACTCAAAGGAGCATTTCTGGATCTACAGAAGTCCAAATGGCGCACTCTCAATGGCTATGGTAAGCTAACATCCAAGGTTTCCAGAAATATATAATAGTTCATACTTTGCTTTGGAAATGAAGGCCCAAAACTGGCATTTAACGCCAGCCACCAACCCCATTCCTGGCGTTCAATGCCCATAAGGGGGTAGCTGACATTCAACGCCCAAAAGGGAGTCCCAAGCCTGCGTTGAATGCTTCTAAGGAGTCCTTGCATGTGGAGACACCCTTGGCTCAACCCAAATACTCACCAAGTGGGCCCGGAAAGTGAATTTTTGTACCTCTAAGTCTAGTCTGTCATATTTCTGTAATTCTTAGTTATTAGATTAGTATATATAGACCAAAGATCACCATTGTTAGAGATCTTTGCCCATTCGAACGTTTCATCACTATTTTCTGTACAGTATGAGTCATTAACCTCATAAGGTTATGGTTAGGAGCTTTGCTGAGTTTCATGGATTAATAATGTTACTGTTCTATTTCAATATGTCCGAGTCTATTCTCTTATGCATCCTCGTTCTTCATCTTATGAATTGAGGGTGACCCGTGACAATCACCCTTGTTCTACATGGGTTCCGTGCGAGTCCTGACCCGGATAGTGTTGAACCAAAACTAGAGATTGCATTACAGATTCCAACAGAGTACCTGGGCAACTTTGGATACGTGACATGAAATCCCGTTGATCGTGGGTAAGTCAGGTGTCTATGATGCTAAGGCTAGAGACTGAGAAGCAGCATTCCCTGATCTGGAAGTTCTGCCTTGTCTGTGGCACCTTAAGTAGGATCATGAAGGGGAGTGGATTGCTTAGAGCTTCATCTTCTGCTAAAGTGAGAAACCTAGAGGTGGCTTAATGAGAGGACATGAGTCACTTGCAACATGGTGAACTGCTGCAGTGGAGGAGGTTAACTTGATGAGAGGACATGAGTTAATCACTTACGGCTACCATTGAATGAATCAGAAAGTTATTGAAGTAGACAGTAAGAAAAGTTTACCCGGAAAGACAAAGCATCTCCGAAGCCTGAACCGTTCTTCTACCATTGATTCACTCAAATCTAGTAACGTTTTATTTATTTATCTGTTTTATGCATTTTCTCATGACAACTATATTTCCTATCCGCCTAACTAAGATCTGCAAGGTAACCATTGCTTGTTCAAACCAACAATCCTCGTGGGATCGATCCTCACTCACCTGAGGTATTACTTGGACGACCCGGTATACTTGCCGGTATATCTATGCGAAACCTGCGGAGTCAGTTTTGTGCACCAAGTTTTTGGCGCTGTTGCCAGAGATTGTTCGGATTTGACAAACTATCGGATTAGCTTGTTTCTTAGATTACGTACTTTTTACTATTTTGTTAGAGTTTTTTTTGTTTTCTTTTCAAAAAATTTTCAAAACCTTTTCTTTTCTTTTCTTTATTAATCTTTTTCTTTTGTTTGAGTCTTTTGTTCTTGTTCTTGTTAAAGTTTCGAACTTTCTTGTTTTCTTTGCCAAAATTTTTTGAAAAGTATTTCTTTTGTTTGAGTCTAGTGTCAGTTCTTAAATTTGGTATTCTTTGGGCGTTTAACGCCCAGCCAAATACCCTGGCTGGCGTTAAATGCCAGGAATCCTTCTTTACTAGACGTTTTTTTGAACGCCCAGAATACTGCCTGCTTGGGCATTAAACGCCCATTCTGCTATCTTTACTGGCGTTTAAATGCCAGTAAGCCTATCCTCTAGGGTGTGCTATTTTTATGCTGTTTTTGATTCCGCCTTAATTCTGCAGCTGTTTTTGTGACTCCACATGATCATCAACCTAAAGAAAACATAACATGGCAATAGAAAACAAATGTCTATAAAAAAAATAAATATAATTAAATAACATTGGGTTGCCTTCCAATAAGCGCTTCTTTAATGTCAATAGCTTGATAGTGAGCTCTAATCTAGTCTCAATCTTGATCATTTTTGCTCAACATTACCTTCCAGATAATGTTTGACTCTCTGTCTATTAACAATGAACTTTTTGTCAGAGTCAATATCCTAAAGCTCTACATATCCATATGGTGACACACTTGTAATCACATATGGTCCCTTCCACCGAGATTTTAATTTCCCAGCGAACAATCTAAGCCTAGAGTTGAACAGCAGAACCTTCTATCCTAGCTCAAAGACTCTAGATGATAGCTTTCTGTCATGCCACCTTTTTACTTTCTCCTTGTAAATTTTAGCATTTTTGAAAGCATTGAGTCTGAACTCCTCCAGCTCATTCAACTGGAGTAATCTTTTCTCTCCAGCTACCTTAGCATCAAGGTTTAGGAACCTGGTTGCCCAGTAGGCCTTATGTTCCAGTTCCACTGGCAGATGACAGGCTTTTTCATACACAAGCTGGTATGGGGAGGTCCTTATAGGAGTCTTGATTGCAGTTCTGTATGCCCACAGAGCATCATCCAGCCTTTTTGCCCAATCCCTTCTATGGGTACTTATAGTCTGTTCCAGAATTCGTTTTAGTTCTCTATTTGAGACTTCAGCCTGCCCATTTGTCTGTGGATGATATAGAGTTGCCACTTTGTGGTTAATTCCATATCGGATCAGAGCAGAGTCAAGCTGTTTATTGCAGAAATTAGTTCCTCCATCACTGATCAGTATCCTAGGGACACCGAACCTCCTGAAAATATGCTTATGGAGGAACTTCATCACTGTCTTAGTATCATTAGTGGGTGTTGCAATTACATCTACCCATTTAGATACATAGTCTACTGCCACTAGAATATAAGTGTTTGAATATGATGGTGGGAAAGGCCCCATGAAGTCAATACCCCACACATCAAACAACTCAATCTCTAAGATCCCTTGCTGAGGCATGGCATAACCGTGAGGCAGATTACCAGATCTCTGGCAACTGTCATAGTTACGTACAAATTCTCGAGAGTCTCTATAGAGAGTAGGCCAGTAGAAGCCACATTAGAGAACTTTTGTGGTTGTTCGCTCACCTCCGAAATGTCCTCCATATTGTGATCCATGGCAATTCCATAGGATCTTCTGTGCCTCTTCTCTAGGCACACATCTATGGATCATTCCATCTACACATCTCTTAAAGAGATATGGTTCATCCCACAAGTAGTACTTTGCATCAGAAACCAATTTTTTTGTTTGCTGCCTACTGTACTCTTTGGGTTTGAATCTCACAGCTTTATAGTTTGCAATGTCTGCAAACCATGGTACTTCCTGAATGGCAAAAAGTTGCTCATCCGAAAAGGTTTCAGAGATCTCAATAGGAGGGAGGGACGCTCCTGCTACTGGTTCTATCCGGGACAGGTGATCAGCTACTTGGTTCTCTGTCCCTTTTCTGTCTCATATTTCTATATCAAACTCTTGCAGAAGCAATACCCATCTTATGAATCTAGGTTTTGAATCCTGTTTTGTGAGGAGATATTTTAGAGCAGCATGGTCAATGTACACAATCACTTTTGATCCTACTAAATAAGATCTGAACTTGTCAATGGCATAAACCACTTCAAGCAACTCCTTTTCTGTGATTGTGTAATTCTTCTACGCGTCATTTAAAACACGGCTAGCATAATAAATGACATGTAGAAGCTTGTCATGTCTTTGTCCTAATACTGCACCAATGGCATGGTAACTGGCATCACACATTAGTTCGAATGGTAATGTCCAGTCTGGTGCAAAAATGACTAGTGCTGTGACCAGCTTAGCTTCTAGAGTCTCAAAGGCCTGCAGACACTCTGTGTCAAAGACAAATGGTGTATCAGCTGCTAGCAGATTGCTTAGAGGTTTTGCAATTTTTGAAAAATCCTTTATAAACCTTCTATAGAATCCTGCATGCCCCAGAAGGCTTCTGATTGCCTTAACATTGGCAGGTGGTGGTAATTTTTCAATTACTTCTACCTTAGCTTGATCCATCTGTATTCCCTTGTTCGAAATTCTGTGCCCAAGGACAATTCCTTCAGTCACCATAAAGTGACATTTTTCCTAGTTTAAAACCAAGTTAGTCTCTTGGCACCTTTTTAGAACAAGTGCTAGATGGTCAAGACAGGAGCTAAATGAGTCTCCAAATACTGAGAAGTGATCCATGAAGACTTCCAAAAATTTCTCTACCATATCAGAGAAGATAGAGAGCATGCACCTCTGAAAGGTTGCAGGTGCATTGCACAGACCAAATGGCATCCTTCTGTAGGCAAATGCTCCAGATGGATGATGAGCGGATAATTTATACGCTTTTTGGCATTATTTTTAGGTAGTTTTAAGTAAGTTCAAGCTACTTTTATGTTAAATTCACATTTCTGGACTTTACTATGAGTTTGTGTGTTTTTCTGTAATTTCAGGTAATTTCTGGCTGAAATTGAGGGACTTGAGCAAAACTCTGAAAAAGGCTGACAAAAGGACTGCTGATGCTGTTGGAATCTGACCTCCCTGCACTCAAAATGGATTTTCTGGAGCTACAGAACTTCAAATGGCGCGCTCTTAACGGCGTTGGAAAGTAGACATCCAGAGCTTTCCAGAAATATATAATAGTCCATACTTTATTCGGGAATTGACGACGTAAACTGGCGCTCAACGCCAGTTCCATGTTGCTGTCTGGAGTCAAACGCCAGAAACACGTCACAACCCAGAGTTGAACGCCCAAAACACGTTACAACTTGGCGTTCAACTCTAATAAAAGCCTCAGCTCGTGGATAGACCAAGCTCAGCCCAAACATACACCAAGTGGGCCCCGAAAGTGGATTTATGCATCAATTACTTACTTCTGTAAACCCTAGTAGCTAGTTTATTATAAATATAACTTTTTACTAGTGTATTAGACATCTCTGGACGCCTAGTCCTTAGACCATGGGGGCTGGCCATTCGGCCATGCCTGAACCTTTCACTTATGTATTTTCAACGGTGGAGTTTCTACACACCATAGATTAAGGGTGTGGAGCTCTGCTGTACCTCAAGTTTCAATACAATTACTATTATTTTCTATTCAATTCTCTTTTATTCTTATTCCAAGATATACGCTGCACTTCAAACTTGATGAATGTGATGATCCGTGACACTCATCATCATTCTCACCTATGAACGCGCGTGACTAACAACCACTTCCGTTCTACTTTAGGCCGGGCGCATATCTCTTAGATTCCCCACAGAATCTTCGTGGTATAAGCTAGATAGATGGCGGCATTCATGGGGATCTGGAAAGGATTCCGGTATTGAATGACTGTGACGAGCTTCAAACTCCTGAAGGATGGGCGTTAGTGACAGACACAAAAGAATCAAGGGATTCTATTCCAACCTGATTGAGAACCGACAGATGATTAGCCGTGCTGTGACAGAGCATTTGGACCATTTTCACTGAGAGGATGGGATGTAGCCATCGGCAAGGGTGATGCCTCCAGACGATTAGCCATGCAGTGACAGCGCATAGGACCATTTTCCCAAGAGGATGAAAAGTAGCCATTGACGACGGTGATGCCCTACACACAGCTTGCCATGGAAAGGAGTAAGAAGAATTGGATGAACGTAATAAGAAAGTAGAGATTCAAGAGGAGCACAGCATCCCCATACGCCTATCTGAAATTCCCACTCTTGATTTACATAAGTATTTCTATCCTATTTTATTTTCTGTTTATTATTAATTTTCAAACTCATCATAAACCAATTTAATCTGCCTAACTGAGATTTACAAGGTGACCATAGCTTGCTTCATACCAACAATCTCTGTGGGATCGACCCTTACTCACGTAAGGTATTACTTGGATGACCCAGTACACTTGCTGGTTAAGTTGAACGGAGTTGTGGAAAGAAAGTGCTGAGTTAATTTTTATGCACATGCCAAAGAGCCATTATTGTTGATCACAATTTCGTCCACCAATGGACATGTGAATGCTGTTTTCTCTTGGTCCTGTGGATCTACTGCAATTTGGTTGTAACCTAAATAGCCATCCAAAAAGTAGTAGTATTCTTGACCTGCTAGTCTCTCTAGCATCTAGTCTATGAATGGTAAAGGAAAATGATCCTTTCTGGTGGCTGTATTGAGCCTTCTGTAGTCAATGCACATACGCCACCCTGTAACTGTTCTTATAGGAATCAGTTCATTCTTTTCATTATGAACCACTGTCATGCCTCTCTTCTTAGGGATAACTTGAACAGGGCTCACCCAGGGGCTACCAGAAATAGGATAAATAATCACCGCCTTTAGTAACTTAGTGACTTCTTTCTACACCACCTCCTTCATGGCTGGATTTAGCCGCCTCTGTGGTTGAACAACTGGCTTAGCATCATCCTCCAATAGGATCTTGTGCATGCATCTGGCTGGGCTAATGCCCTTAAGATCACTTATGGACCACCCTAAAGTTGTTTTGTGTGTCCTTAGCACCTTAATTAAGTCTTTCTCTTCATGTGGCTCTAAAGCAGAGCTTATGATTACCGGAAAGGTGTCATCTTCTCCCAGAAATGCATATTTCAGGGATGGTGGTAGTGGTTTGAGCTTGGGTTTATGAGGCTTCTCCTTTCCCTGAGGAGTCTTCGAAGGTTCTTCTATTTTCTCTGGTTCTTCTAGATCAGGCTGAACATCTTTAAAAATGTCCTCTAGCTCTGATTCAAGACTGTCAGTCACATTGATCTCTTCCACCAGGGAGTCAATAATATCAACACTCATGTAGTCTTTTGATCTGTCTAGATGCTGTATAGCTTTGACAGCATTCAACTTAAACTCATCCTCATTGACTCTCAGGGTTACCTCCCCTTTTTGGACGTCAATAAGAGTTCGTCCAGTTGCTAGGAAAGGTTTTCCTAGAATAAGAGTTGCACTCTTGTGCTCCTCCATTCCCAGCACTACAAAGTCAGTGAGAAAGGAAAATGGCCCAACCTTGACAATCATGTCCTTAATTACGCCTGATGAAAATTTAATGGAGCCATAAGCAAGTTGGAGACATATTCGGGATAGTTTGACTTCTTCAGTCAAACCAAGCTTTCTGATAGTGGATGCAGGTATCAAGTTGATACTTGCCCCAAGATCACATAAAGCTGTCTTGGTACAAGCATCCTCCAATGTGTATGGTATCATAAAGCTTCTGGGATCTTTAAGCTTCTTTGGTAAGCTTTTTAATATGACTGCACTGCATTCTTCAGTGAGAAAAACTTTTTCAGTCTCCTGCCAATCCTTCTTATGACTTAAGACCTCTTTCATGAACTTAGCATAAGAGGGTAATTGCTCAAGTGCCTCTGCAAACGGAATCTTTATTTCAAGAGTCCTGAGATAGTCTGCAAAGTGGGCAAATTGTTTATCCTGTTCCGCTTGGCGGAGTTTCTGAGGATAAGGCATCTTGGCTTTATATTCTTCAACCTTAGTTGCTACAGGTTTATTTCCTACAGAGGTGGTTGGAGAAGCCTACTTAAGGGGGTTGTTATCAGCACTTGCAGGTGTCTGATCCCTCATTGGCGTTTGAACGCCAGAATTGGGTGTTGTATGGGCGTTTAACGCCAGATTGCCACCCTTTTCTGGCTTTTGAACGCCAGAATTGGCTCCTGTATGGGCGTTTAACGCCGACTTCTGACCCTTTTCTACTGTTTGAACGCCAGAATCATTCCTCTCTGAGCTTTTACTTTCCTCAGAGGGATTTTGGGCAGTGAATTGGTCATCCTTTGTCAGATGTTCCTTTCTTGGCTTCCTGTTGCTTTGAGTTGAGATATTCAATGTCTTTCCACTCCTTAAATGAACAGCTTGGCATTCTTCTGTTGTCTGTTTAGATAACTGCTGTTTTGTCTAATTCAATTATTTTTCCATATTCTGGTTAGCATCTTTGGTTTCTTGTAGCATCTCTTTAAATTCTGCTAACTATTTTGTTATAGAAAATAGTTGCTGATTGAGTTCAGCAACTTGTTCTGGACGACTAAGTTCAGTGGATACTGCTTTAGCCTCTTCTTTCATGGAGGACTCACTACTTAAGTACAGATGCTGATTTCTAGCAACAGTATCTATGGGCTCTTGAGCCTCTTCAATTGTCTTTCTCATGTGTATAGATCCACCAGCTGAGTGGTCTAGAGATATCTGGGCCCTTTTCTGTAAGCCCGTAGTAGAAGATGTCTAACTGCACCCATTCTGAAAATATTTCAGAGGGGCACTTCCTTAGCATCTCTCTGTACCTCTCCCAGGCATTATAAAGAGATTAATTATCCTCTTGTTTAAAGCCTTGGATGTCCAGCCTTAGCTGTGTCATCCTTTTTGGAGGGAAATATTAATTCAGAAATTTGTCTGACAACTGTTTCCATGTTTTTATGCTGGCTTTAGGTTGGTTGTTTAACCACCTCTTAGCTTGGTTTTTTACAGCAAATGGAAATAGCAATAATCTGTAGACATCCTGATCCACTTCCTTATCACGTACTGTGTCAGTAATTTGTAAGAACTGTGCCAGAAACTTAGTAGGTTCTTCCTGTGGAAGACCGGAATACTGGCAATTTTGCTGCACCATGATAATGAGCTGAGGGTTTAGCTCAAAATTGCTTGCTCTGATAGGAGGTATACAGATACTACTCCCATATGAAGCAGTAGTGGGGTTAGCATATGACCCTAGAGTCTTTCTGGACTGTTCATTTCCACTTAGGTCCATAATGGAGAAAGGGAGATGATGTGGATTGTAAATAAAAATTGTATTCCCCTTTTTTTGTGATTAATGAAATTAAAATAAAGTAAATAAAAAAATTTATGCAAGTTTCGAAAATTAAGAAAATAAAAAGTAATAAAAGAAATTAGAAAACTAAATCAATTAATTAATTAAAAAGATTTGAAAATTTTTTGTGTTGATTTTCGAAAAATGAAGAGAGAGAGGGTGGTTAGGAAGTTTTGAAAAAGATGTGTCTTAAAGTTAAAGATACTTGTAAGAAAATAAATAAAAGAAAAGTTTTTTTGAAAAAGATATCATTTTAAAATTTTAAAGATTGAAACTTTTTTAACAAGAAAACACCAAACTTAAAATTTTTCAATCAAAATAATAAACTAAGACAAGTATTTCGAAAATTATATAAAAAAGAAAAAGATTTTGAAAAATTTTATAAAAGATTTTCGAAAAATATAAAAAGAAAATTGAAAAAGAATTTGTTTTGAAAAAAGATTTAAAAAGATAAATTTTTAAAATTAAAATTTTGACTTGACTAACAAGAAACTACCAAATTTTATAAATTTTGACTAAGTCAACCTAAGGAATTCGAAAATGATGAGTAAATAAAGGAAAAGATATTTTTTGAATTTAATGAGGAAAGAGAAAAACACTAAAATGACACCAAACTTAAAATTTTTAGATGAAAACAAAGAAAACAAACAAGAATACTTTGAATGTCAAGATGAACACCAATAACACTTTGAAAATCAAGATGAACACCAAGAACAAATTTTGAAAATTTTTAAGGAAATAAGGACACAAAAAACACCAAACTTAAAAATTTTTATACTTTGGACACTAATAATTCAAAAATGCACAAGAAAAATAAGGAAAGACACCAAACAAGAAAAACTAAAGATCAAACCAGGAAAATAAACAAGAACAACTTGAAGATCAAGAAAGAACACAATGCATATATTTTCGAAAATTTAAGAAAAATTAAAACATGCAATTGACACCAAACTTAAAATTTGACACAAGACTCAAACAAGAAACACAATTTTTTTTGAAAGATTTTTGAAATTTTTGGAAAATAAAATAAAGGTTGAAATAAGAAGAAAATGACCTAATCTAAGCAACAAGATGAACCTTCAGTTGTCCAAACTCGAACAATCCCCAGCAACGGCGCCAAAAACTTGGTGCACGGAATTATGCTCATACTTTTCACAACTCTGGTACAACTAACCAGCAAGTGCACTGGGTCGTCCAAGTAATACTGATGAGCGGATAATTTATACGCTTTTTGGCATTGTTTTTAGTATGTTTTTAGTATGTTTTAGTTAGTTTTTATTATATTTTTATTAGTTTTTTTTTAAAATTCACTTTTCTGGACTTTACTATGAGTTTGTGTGTTTTTCTGTGATTCTAGGTATTTTCTGGCTGAAATTGAGGGACTTGAGCAAAAATCTGATTCAGAGGCTGAAAAGGACTGCATATGCTGTTGGATTCTGACCTCCCTGCACTCGAAGTGGATTTTCTGGAGCTACAAAAGCCCAATTGGCGCGCTCTCAATTGCGTTGGAAAGTAGACATCCTGGGCTTTCCATCAAAATATAATAGTTTATACTTTGCCCGAGATTTGATGGCCCAAATTGGCGTTCCAAATCAGCTCAAGACTGCCCAGCGTTAAACGTCGGAACTGACACAGAAGTGGGAGTTAAACGCCCAAACTGGCACAAAAGCTGGCGTTTAACTCCAAGAAAAGTCTCTACACATGAAAGCTTCAATGCTCAGCCCAAGCACACACCAAGTGGGCCCAGAAGTGGATTTTTATGTCATTTACTCATTTCTGTAAATCCTAGACTACTAGTTCTCTATAAATAGGACCTTTTAGTATTGTATTTTCATCTTGGTTCTTCTGATTCCCTCACTGGGGGCCGAAGCCAATGATCACCATTATCACTTATGTATTTTCAACGGTGGAGTTTCTACACACCATAGATTAAGGTGTGGAGCTCTGCTGTACCTCGATTATTAATGCAATTACTATTGTTCTTCTATTCAATTCAGCTTATTCTTGTTCTAAGATATTCATTTGCACCCAAGAACATGATGAATGTGATGATTATGTGACGCTCATTATCATTCTCACTTATGAACGCGTGCCTGACAACCACCTCCATTCTACAAGCAAACAAGGCTTGAATGTTTATCTCTTGGATTCCTTAATCAGAATCTTCGTGGTATAAGCTAGAATTGATGGTGGCATTCTTGAGAATCCGGAAGGTCTAAACCTTGTCTGTGGTATTCTGAGTAGGATTAAGGGATTGAATGACTGTGACAAGCTTCAAACTCGCGATTGTGGGGCGTTAGTGACAGACGCAAAAGAATCACTGGATTCTATTCCGACATGATCGAGAACCGACAGCTGATTAGCCGTGCTGTGACAGAGTGCGTTGAACATTTTCACTGAGAGGACGGGACTGTAGCCATTGACAACGGTGATGCCCAACATACAGCTTGCCATGGAAAGGAGTAAGAAGGATTGGATGAAGACAGTAGGAAAGCAGAGAGACGGAAGGGACAAAGCATCTCCAAACGCTTATCTGAAATTTTCACCAATGAATTACATAAGTATCTCTATCTTTATTTTATGTTTTATTTATCTTTTAATCATTCATCCTCCATAACCATTTGAATTCACCTGACTGAGATTTACAAGATGACCATAGCTTGCTTCATACCAACAATCTCCGTGGGATCGACCCTTACTCGCGTAAGGTTTATTACTTGGACGACCCAGTGCACTTGCTGGTTGGTTGTGCGAAGTTGTGATAAAGAGTTGAGATTGCAATTGAGCGTACCATGTTGATGGTGCCATTGATGATCACAATTTTGTGCACCAAGATTTTGGCACCGTTGCCGGGGATTGTTTGAGTTTGGACAACTGACGGTTCATCTTGTTGTTTAGATTAGGTATCTTTTCTTCAGAATTTTTAAGAATGAATTCTAGAGTTTCAAGGTGATGTTTTCATCATCACCAAAGCTGATTGATTCTCATCAATTTAGCTCTTGAATGTAATGTCCTTCTGAAGCTTGGCTAGCCATGTCTAATCTTTTTAGACTAAAGCTTTAGACTAATATTGCATGATTCCTGGAATTCTTATTAAAAATTTTGAATCTCTTTATTTTCTTTTCCATATAATTTTCGAAAAATCCAAAAAAATTATAAAATCTTAAAATCAAAAATATTTTTATGATTCTTGTTTGAGTCTAGTGTCTAATTTTAAGTTTAGTGTCAATTGCATGTTTCTGTTCTTCTTGCATTTTTCGAATTCATTCATGTGTCTTCATTAATCTTCAAGTTGTTCTTGATGATTTAATTGCTCTGATCTTTAAATTCTCTTGTTTTGTGTGTTTCTCATATGCATTCTCAATTTGTTAGTGTCAATAGTATACAAACTTTTAAGTTTGGTGTCTTGCATGCATTGTTTATTTGATCTTAGTTGCATTTTGATTATTCCTCATCATTAAAAATTCAAGAAAATATTTTTATTTGTGTCTTTTCAAGTTAATAATACAGAGAATTGAAGATTCAAAACATGCAGCAGGGGAATTACACAGAAAAAGCTGGGCATTCAAAACGCCCAGTGAGGAAGGAAAACTGGCGTTTAAACGCCAGCCAGGGTACCTGGCTAGGCGTTTAACACCCCAAAAGGTAGAGTTTTGGGCGTTAAACGCCAGAATGGATACCATTCTGGGCGTTTAACACCAGGATGGCACAAGAGGGAAGATTTTGTTTTTAATTCAGATTTTTTTTTCAAGCTTCCATAATTTTTCAAAATCAAATCTTTTTCAAATCATATATTTTCAAAATCAATTTCTTTCCATTTTCAAAAATACTTGCTAACAATTAATGATTTGATTCAACATTTCAAGTATGTTGCCTTTTCTGTTGAGAAAGGTTTAATGTCTGAATCATATCTTTTAAATTTCTTGTTAGCCAAGTCATTAATTTTAAAAATCAAATCTTTTTAAATTGTTTTTCAATCATATCTTTTCAGTCATATCTCTTTAAAACCATAACTTTTCAATCATATCTTCTTAATAACATCTTTTTCAAAATAGTTTTCAATTATATCCTTTTGATTTCTAATTTCAAAATCTTTTTCAAAATCACTTTATTTCTTTCCCAACTTTAATTTTCGAAAATCATCAATCAAATTTTCAAAATTTCTTTTAATTATTTTAAAATCTTTTACCTTAATTTCAAAAATTCTTCCTCTCTTCTCACATCCTTGTATTTATGGACTAACACTCCTCCTCAATGCACAATTCGAACTCTATCCCTCTTGATAAGTTCGAATTCTTCTACCTCCTCCTTCTATTCTTCTTTTCCTCTGACATCTCAAGGAATCTCTATACTGTGACATAGAGGATTCCATATTTTCTTGTTCTCTTCTCTTTCATATGAGCAGGAGCAAAGACAAAAGCATTCTTGTTGAGGCTAACCCTGAACCTGAAAAGACCTTGAAGCGAAAGCTAAGAGAAGTTAAAGCACTACTCTCTGTAGAGGACCTAACAGAAATCTTCAAACAAGAAGAAGACATGGCAGCCAAAAACAACAACAATGTCAACAATGCAAGGAAGGTGCTAGGTGACTTTACTGCACCTACTCCCGACTTCTATGGGAGAAGCATCTCTAACCCTGCCATTGGAGCAAACAACTTTGAGCTTAAGCCTCAATTAGTTTCTCTAATACAACAGAATTGCAAAGTTCCATGGACTTCCATTGGAAGATCCCCATCAGTTTTTAGCTGAATTCTTGCAAATCTATGAAATTGTCAAGACCAATGGGGTTGACCCTGAGGTCTACAGACTTATGCTATTCCCTTTTGCTGTAAGAGACAGAGCTAGGATATGGTTAGACTCACAACCTAAAGAAAGCCTGAACTCTTGGGAAAAGCTAGTCAATGCCTTCTTGGCAAAGTTCTTTCCACCTCAAAAATTGAGTAAGCTTAGAGTGGAAGTCCAAACCTTCAGATAGAAGGAAGGTGAGTCCCTCTATGAAGCTTGGGAAAGATACAAACAATTGATCAGAAAGTGTCCTTCTGACATGCTTTCTGAATGGAGCATCATAGGTATCTTCTATGATGGTCTGTCTGAAATGTCCATGATGTCATTGGACAGCTCTGCTGGAGGATCTCTTCATCTGAAGAAGATGCCTACAGAAGCTCAAGAACTCATTGAAATGGTTGCAAATAACCAATTCATGTACACTTCTGAAAGGAATCCTATGAACAAGGGGACGAATCAGAAGAAAGGAATTCTTGAGATTGATACTCTGAATGCCATATTGGATCAGAACAAAATATTGACTCAGCAAGTCAATATGATTTCTCAAAGTCTGTCTGGAATGCAAGCTGCACCAGGCAGTACTAAGGACGCTTCATCTGAAGAAGAAGCTTATGATCCTGAGAACCCATCAATGGAAGAGGTGAATTACATAGGAGAACCCTATGGAAACACCTATAATCCTTCATGGAGAAATCATCCAAATCTCTCATGGAAGGATCAACAGAGACCTCAACAAGGTTTCAACAACAATAATGGTGGAAGAAACAGGTTTAGCAATGGCAAGCCTTTTCCATCTTCTTCTCTGCAACAGACAGAGAATTCTAAGCAGAGCCACTCTGACTTAGCAAACATGGTCTCTGATTTAATCAAAACCACTTAAAGTTTCATGACTGAAACAAGGTCCTCCATTAGAAACTTGAGGCACAAGTGGGTCGGCTGAGTAAGAAAGTTACTGAACTCCCTCCTAGTACTCTTCTAAGCAATACAGAAGAGAATCCAAAAGGAGAGTCCAAGGCCATCAACATGGCCGAATTTGGAGAGGAGGAAGAGGTAGTGATTGCCACTGAGGAAGGCCTCAATGGACGTCCACTGGCCTCCAATGAGTTCCCTAATGAGGAACCATGGGAATCTGAGGCTCACACTGAGACCATAGAGATTCCGTTGGATTTACTTCTGCCATTCATGAGCTCTGATGAGTATTCTTCCTCTGAAGAGGATGAAGATGTTACTGAAGAGTAAGTTACTAAGTACCTTGGAGCAATCATGAAGCTAAATGACAAGTTATTCGGTAATGAGACTTGGGAGAACGAACCCCCTTTGCTCACCAAAGAACTGGATGACTTGACTAGGCAGAGATTACCTCAAAAGAGACAGGACCCTGGGAAGTTCTCAATACCTTGTACATTAAGCACCATGACCTTTGAGAAGGCTCTGTGTGACCTAGGGTCAAGCATAAACCTCATGCTTCTCTCTGTAATGGAGAAGCTAGGGATCTTTGAGGTACAAGCTGCAAGAATCTCACTAGAGATTGCAGACAATTCAAGAAAACAAGCTTATAGACTTGTAGAAGATCTTCTGGTAAAGATTGAAGACCATTACATCCCTGCTGATTTCATAGACTTAAGAGACTGGGAAGTGCATGGATGAATCCATCATCCTTGGCAGACCCTTCCTAGCCACAGCAAAGGCTGTGATTGATGTTGACAGAGGAGAATTGATCATTCAAGTGAATGAAGAATCCTTTGTGTTTAAGGCTCAAGGATATCCCTCTGTAACCATGGAGAGGAAGCATGAAGAGCTTCTCTCAAAACAGAGTCAAACAGAGCCCCCACAGTCAAACTCTAAGTTTGGTGTTGGGAGGCCACAACCAAATTCTAAGTTTGGTGTTGAACCCTCACATTCAAACTCTAAGTTTGGTGTTGGAAGGTTCCAACATTGCTCTGAATATCTGTGAGGCTCCATGAAGGCCCACTGTCAAGCTACTGACATTAAAGAAGCGCTTGTTGGGAGGCAACCCAATGTTATATTTATCTATTTTCCATTGTTATTTTATGTTTTCTATAGGTTGATGATCATGTGATGTCACAAAAACAATTGAAAAAGCAAAAACAGAATGAAAAATAGAAAGAAGAACATCACACCCTAGAGGAAAACTTGCTGGCGTTTAAACGCCAGTGAAGACAGCAAATGGGCATTTAACGCCAGAAAGAGGCACCAGACTGGCGTTTAACGCCAGGAATGGGCAAGAAGCTGGCGTTAAACGCCAGAAAAGGGCAGCAGCTCGGTGTTTAACGCCAGGATTGGCAGAAAAGGCATTTTCGCACGCCACTTGGTGCAGGGATGAGCTATCCCTAACACCTCAGGATCTGTGGACCCCACAAGATCCCCACCTACCCCACCACTCTCTCTCTTCTTCACCCATTCACCAATCACCTCAATACCTCTTCCCCAAAAACCCCTCACCTATCAAATCCCACCATTCTCTTCACCACTCACATCCATCCTTCATAAAACCCCACCTACCTCACCATTCAAATTCAAACCACTTTCCCTCCCAAACCCACCCACAAAGCCCCTCCATCTCCTCTATTTTCTTCTTCTTCTACTTCCTTCTTTCTTCTTTTACTCAAGGACGAGCAAACTTTCTAAGTTTGGTGTGGTAAAAGCGTTGCTTTTTATTTTTCCATAACCATTTATGGCACCTAAAGCCGGAGAAACATCTAGAAAGAGGAAAGGAAAGGCAAAAACTTCCACCTCCGAGTCATGGGAGATGGAGAGATTCATCTCAAGGGTGCATCAAGACCACTTCTATGAAGTTGTGGCCAAGAAGAAGGTGATCCCCGAGGTCCCTTTCAAACTCAAAAAGGGTCAACTTTGATCAAAGGTTGGACCAAGTCCTCATGGATACCACTAAGAAAAGGATGGAGCAAACAAGAGATCCCACTCATGGACATGAGCATGAGGAAACTCCTCATCATGAAATCCCTGAGATACCTCAAGGGATGCACTTTCCTCCACAAAATTATTGGGAGCAAATCAACACCTCCCTAGGAGAGTTAAGTTCTAACATGGGACAACTAAGGGTGGAGCACCAAGAACATTCCATCCTCCTCCATAAAATTAGAGAAGACCAAAGAATCATGGGAGAGGAGCAACAAAGACAAGGAAGAGACATTGAGGAGCTCAAGCACTCCATAAGATCTTCAAGAGGAGGAACAAGCCGCCATCACTAAGGTGGACCCGTTCTTTAATTTTCTTGTTCTTTATTTTTCTGTTTTTCGAATTTTTATGCTTATATTTATCTATGTTTGTGTCTTATGATCATTAGTGTCTTAGTGTCTATGCCCTAAAGTTATGAATGTCCTATGAATCCATCACCTTTCTTAAATGAAAAATGTTTTAATTACAAAAGAACAAGAAGTACATGATTTCGAATTCATCCTTGAAACTGGTTTAATTATTTTGATGTGGTGACAATACTTTTTGTTTTCTGAATGTATGCTTGAATAGTGCATATGTCTTTTGAATTTGTTGTTCATGAATGTTAAAATTGTTGGCTCTTGAAAGAATGATGAAAAAGGAGACATGTTACTGAGGATCTGAAAAATCATAAAAATGATTCTTGAAGCAAGAAAAAGCAATGAATTCAAAAAAAAAAGCAAGCAGAAAAAGCCAATAGCCCTTTAAACCAAAAGGCAAGGGTAATAAAAAGGATCCAAGGCTTTGAGCATCAGTGGATAGGAGGGCCTACATGAATAATATCCTGGCCTAAGCGGCTAAACCAAGCTATCCCTAACCATGTGCTTGTGGCGTGAAGGTGTCAAGTGAAAACTTGAGACTGAGCGGTTAAAGTCGTGATCCAAAGCAAAAAAGAGTGTGCTTAAGAACCCTGGACACCTCTAATTGGGGACTCTAGCAAAGCTGAGTCACAATCTGAAAAGGTTCACCCAGTTATGTGTCTGTGGCATGTATGTATCCGGTGGTAATACTGGAAAATAGAGTGTTTTGGGCCACGGCCAAGACTCATAAAGTAGCTGTGTTCAAGAATCAACATACTTAACTAGGAGAATCAATAACACTATCTGAATTTTGAGTTCCTATAGATGCTAATCATTTTGAACCTCAAAGGATAAAGTGAGATGCCAAAACTGTTCAGAGGCAAAAAGCTACTAGTCCCGCTCATCTAATTGGAGCTAAGTTTCATTGATAATTTGGAGTCTATAGTATATTCTCTTCTTTTTATCCTATTTGATTTTCAGTTGCTTGGGGACAAGCAACAATTTAAGTTTGGTGTTGTGATGAGCGGATAATTTATACGCTTTTTGGCATTATTTTTAGTTTTTATTATATTTTTATTAGTTTTTATTTAAATTTCACTTTTCTGGACTTTATTATGAGTTTGTGTGTTTTTCTGTGATTTCAGGTATTTTCTGGTTGAAATTGAGGGACCTGAGCAAAAATCTTATTCAGAGGCTGAAAAGGACTGCAGATGCTGTTGGATTCTGACCTCACTGCACTCGAAGTAGATTTTCTAGAGCTACAGAAGCCCAAATGGCGAGCTCTCAATTGCGTTGAAAAGTAGACATCCTGGGCTTTCTAGCAATATATAATAGTCCATACTTTTCCCGAGATTTGATGGCCCAAATTGGCGTTCCAAATCAGCTCAAGACTGCCCGGCGTTAAACGCCGGAACTGGCACAGAAGTGGGAGTTAAACGCCCAAACTGGCACAAAAGCTGGCTTTTAACTCCAAGAAAAGTCTCTACACATGAAAGCTTCAATGCTCAGCCCAAGAACACACCAAGTGGGCCCGGAAGTAGATTTTTATGTCATTTACTCATTTCTGTAAATCCTAGACTACTAGTTCTCTATAAATAGGACCTTTTACTATTGTATTTTCATCTTGGTTCTTCTGGTTCCCTATCTGGGGGCCGAAGCCAATGATCACCATTATCACGTATGTATTTTCAACGGTGGAGTTTCTACACACCATAGATTAAGGTGTGGAGCTCTGCTGTACCTCGAGTATTAATGCAATTACTATTGTTCTTCTATTCAATTCAGCTTATTCTTGTTCTAAGATATTCATTTGCACCCAAGAACATGATGAATGTGATGATTATGTGACGCTCATCATCATTCTCACTTATGAACGCGTGCCTGACAACCACCTCCGTTCTACAAGCAAACAAGGCTTGAATGTTTATCTCTTGGATTCCTTAATCAGAATCTTTGTGGTATAAGCTAGAATTGATGGCGGCATTCTTGAGAATCCGGAAGGTCTAAACCTTGTCTGTGGTATTCTGAGTAGGATTCAGGGATTGAATGACTGTGTCGAGCTTCAAACTCGCAATTGTGGGGGTTAGTGACAGACGCAAAAGAATCACGGGATTCTATTCCGACATGATCGAGAACCGACAGCTGATTAGCCGTGCTGTGACAGAGCGCGTTGAACATTTTCACTGAGAGGACGGGACTGTAGCCATTGACAACGGTGATGCCCAACATACAGCTTGCCATGGAAAGGAGTAAGAAGGATTGGATGAAGACAGTAGGAAAGCAGAGAGACGGAAGGGACAAAGCATCTCCATACGCTTATCTGAAATTCTCACCAATGAATTACATAAGTATCTCTATCTTTATTTTATGTTTTATTTATCTTTTAATCATTCATCCTCCATAACCATTTGAATTCGCCTGACTGAGATTTACAAGATGACCATAGCTTGCTTCATACCAACAATCTTCGTGGGATCGACCCTTACTCGCGTAAGGTTTATTACTTGGACGACCCAATGCACTTGCTGGTTAGTTGTGCGAAGTTGACTAAAGAGTTGAGATTGCAATTGAGCGTACCATGTTGATGGCGCCATTGATGATCACAATTTCGTGCACCAAATACCTTATGTGAGTAAGGGTCGATCCCACGGAGATTGCCGGCTTGAAGCAAATTCAAGTATGCGTATGCGTCGCCATGCAACTTCAAATTCATGTGTGCGCGTCGTTCCATCCGTGCGCATCGGTGAATGCACCCCAAATCCTTGGTTTTCCATGATTTCTCTACTTTGCATGCTTTTTCTCTTCATTCTTTTGATCCATCCCTAGCCTTTTCAACCTGAATTCACTTAACAAACACATCAAGACATCTAGTGGGATCAAAGGTGAATCAAAATTAATTAATTAGAGGCTTAAAAAGCATGATTTTACACTTAAGCGCAAATTAGGAGAAAATTATGAAACCATGCCATTTCATTGAATAAATGTGGGAAAAGTGGATAAAATCCACCTTAATTAAGCACAAAATGTACCACAAAATAGTGGTGCATCAAATCTCTCCACACTTAAACCAAGCATGTCCTCTTGCTTAACCAAGAAAGAGACAAGGGTACTATCATTTATTAAATGCAAACTAAACTACGTGCAATCTATCTATATGTAACTATCTAAATGAATGCAATTACTTGGTCAAAATAAATCAACTTCCAAGAAAGCGTATATGAATAAGGGCTAAAGGTATTAACAACCAAGCCAAACCACAATTGAATTGAGTTATTAAAAGTTATACAAACTTGCAAGAAAAGTGATGATTCTAGGTGAAAACATGTAATTGAGCAATCGAACCCTCACCGAATTTGTATCCGCTCTAATCGCTCAAGTGTTTAGGGTTGATTCACTCAATTCCTCTCTAATCATGCTTTCCAAGATTTGTTTTTCATCTAACAATCAACAATTATTTTATGCATGCATACACATATCATGAGGTCTTTCCTCAAAGTTGTAATGGGGTTAGGGTCAAGGTAGGATGCATATTTGGTTAAGTGAGCTTGAATTTGAATCTTCGACCAACTTAAACTTCCCACCTAACCTATATAGCAACCTATACAATTCAAAGCTAACCTAACTACCCATTCTTTACTTTTTCACATACTCATGCATTCTCTTTTTGATCACCACACATATGCATTGATTATTATTGAACTTCACTTTGGGGCATTTTGTCCCCTTTTTATTACTTTTTTTTTCTTTCTTTTTTTTCTTTCTATTTTTTTTCTTTTGATATATGTATATTTTTCTTTTAACTTCCTCATTTTTTTTCTTTTTCCAATAAAGTATATACAAAAGTATCAATACATATGGCTTTATATTTAATTAACACATGAGTATGTACCCGATTCCCAATATTTTCAAAAAAAGTAAAAATGCCCTTTTACCTCAACCAATGTCCCAAGTGTGAATGACACACACTCACTAGCCTAAGCTAGTCAAAGATCCAAATTAAGGACATTTATTATTTTTCGCTTTAAGGCTTGTAATGTGCTAAAATTATGAACAAGTGGGTTAATTGTAGGCTCAAAGTTGGTTAACAATGGAAGATAAAAAGTAAGGCTATTTGGGTAAGTGTGCTAATAAAATGGTGGCCTTAATCATATCAATACATGTATACACAAAATAATGGACATATAGATTCAAACAAATCAAAGAATACAATCAAAGGAAGAGAATAATACACACAAGAAGGAAAATAAGTGGTTATAAGATGTAACCATGCAATTAGGTTCAAAACTCACAAGCTTGTGTTCTTAGCTCAAAAACATGATCCACAATGTATAGTTCAAGCAAGTTTATTGAAAAGTTTTTTTTCACTCAAATCAATTGGGATGTCAATATGCCCTATAAAGAATGTTTTTCTTGAAAAAATTTATTATTTTGACTACGCTTATTATATATGTATGCAACTAAAAACCCTAAAAGACCTAAAAAATAAAATATAAAAGTGTTGGGATTAGGAACTTGTCACCCAAATACGCCAACTGGTCGGACAACCTCCCCACACTTAAAAGTTTGCACCGTCCTTGGTGCATTCTAAGATGAATCAAGGGGGTACGGCGACTCTTCGAGTTGCTACCTTCAGCTGGTAGGTCAACTGGTTACTGCATGGTCTTTCTCCACTTCCTTTTTTTGCTTATGGTGCATCATTCATGAAAAACAGAAAATAACACTGTAAGATAAGAAAATACAAAAGCAAGGAAGCATACAATATTGGACTGAGGTAAACCACTAGGATGAGGCAAGTGACCCAATGTGTGTGATTACTTACATCATCTACCCTTTTTCTTGCATAAAAAGGACCATAAAAGAGGCATAATCTCATTTGAGCATTGCAATTCATGCCTTAATTGATGAATATCATAGTAAATTACTTTGAAATGAGTTCGTGCTGGATTCCAGGTGGAGAAGATATCAAAAATGGGAAAGAAAACAACAAAACAAGCGGGGCGTGTGAAGCAGGCGTGCCACTTGGAACAAACGCCACAAAAGTGTATTGGCGTGGCACCCCAGAAGCTGGGCATGACATGCTGGTACAACATTCCAGAGAGCAAAATTGAAGACCATCAAAGGGGCGTGGCACGCCAGGGGCAGGGCGTGGCACGCAAAATCGTTACTAGAAGAGCCATCACTATGGCGTGCCACTTTGTGTCGAAGGCATGGGACGCCAGCCCCAGAGTTCACTTGGGCGTGCCACTTGAGCAACAAGGTGTGGCACGCCAGTGAACAAGGAAACAATTCAAAAGCTGGGCATGCCACTTGGTATCGAAGGCGTGGTACACCAGCGCAAAAAGTCCCACTAAGGCGTGCCACTTGAGCAGCAAGGCGTGGCACGCCAGCACTTAAGGAGGCCAAATAAAGTTGGGCGTGCCACTTGGTATCGAAGGCGTGGCACGCCAGCTTAATTATCTCACTTTGGCGTGCCACTTGAACATCCAGGCGTGGCACGCTAACCTTTGGGACCATGGCTAATGACAGGCGTGACACGCTAGTCTCATGGCGTGACACGCTGGTAGTGTTTTCCAGAAGAGGAATTAAAGGGCCAGTGAACTCAGGCGTGCCACTTGGGAGATGAGGTGTGGCACGCCAGCAAGAAGATGAAGCAAATGAAGGGTGTGACACGCCAGTCTCATGGCGTGGCACGCTGGTAGTATTTTCCAGAGAGGAAGAAGAGGAGCCAATGAACTCAGGCGTGCCACTTGGATGACAAGGTGAGGCACGCCGGCAAGGGGGTGAAGTTTTAAGAAGGGCGTGGCATGCCACGCTGGTACAAATCTCCAGAAGCATAGAGATAAGGGAAGTGACCTTGGGCGTGCCACTTTGGTTTGAAGGTGTGGTACGCCAGGTTGCTTTGCCCTTTAAAATGCCTTGGGCGTGCCACTTTGGCTCGAAGGCGTGGCACGCCAGGGGTGAAACAGAGGACGGCATGCCACTTGAATGGAGAGGCGTGGCACACCAAATCAGAAATAGAAGGAGTGTGACACGCCAGAGAAGCGCCAGTCACACGCCAGCTGGAAGATCACGTTTGTTGAGTTTCTTTTCCCTCCAAATTGTAATTCTCTTTTCACTTTTGTAATTTTCTTTTATTTTCTAGATCTAAGAGTAGTATAAATACCCTTGGAAGTATTGGAAAAGGAAACATGAAACCATGCTAGAAATCCCTTCTCACACTTGAGTAGTGTTCATACCCTGGGTCGAGCTATCCGACCTGGGATGATTCGAGATAAAGCGACCGACCTCTTCAGGTTAAACTATCCGACCTCTTTTCAAAGAGCTCGGCCAAATCGACAGGAGAGCCCAGTTAAGGGCCCAAATAGAGGAGTATGACCTGAATCCTAAGGCAGCCCAAGCCTATAGGATAGAGGCGGTTCCGTTGAAGATACACTGACCTCAACTCAAAGATAAATATAAGATAAGATAACTAACTTATCTTATCCAAAAAGGTCACATCTCACCATTATAAATACACTGGAGCACCCAGGTATAACTCATACTCTGATTCTACTTAATACCTGCTTAATACCCTTGCTAACTTAAGCATCGGAGTCCCATGCAGGTACCCCCCACCTTCCGGGGACAAAGGATCAGCTCCATCACCAGGTCCAACAAGTCGGACACACCAGCTCCGGTCGCTACACACCTGCCGGACACGTCGGCTCCGACCAGCACAAAAGATCTCATCCGAGATCGACCTACAGTTTCAGGTAACCCCTGAAACATTGGCGCCGTTGCCGGGGAACCTGGACGTCATCCCATCACCATGGCGGACGACCATGACAACGACCACGATTCAGGTCTGGAGGATCGAACACCGCACAAAAATGCGGATGTCACGCTACAAGACACTCCGGAGACCAACAAAGATAATGACGCACCAAATTCAGGGACAATAGAAGTACTCCTGGATCATCTAAAACAACTGGAAAAAGAAACCCAACTGCAACGGGAAATCGGAAGAGATCTCCATAGAGTGATGCGGCGACGTTGGGAGTTGGAAGAAAAAACTACAGCAATTGGAAGCCGATCTCAAATCAAAAGCACCTTGGGATAATCCCGAGGAAAATTTACGCAAAGAACAAGACCCGTTCACTAGGGAAATCATGAGAACCAAAATTCCAAAAGACTTCAAGCTCCCGGATATGACCCTGTATGATGGCACCACAGATCCCAACCATCACCTCAGCAACTTCAGAAGTAGAATGTACCTCACTGACGCCCCAGATGCTGTTCGCTGCAAAGCTTTTCCAACAACTCTGACAAAAAACAGCGATCCGATGGTTCGACAACCTACCCCCGAAGTCCATCTCAAGCTTTGGTGACTTAGCCAAAAAATGCCTAGCCAGATTCTCCATTCAGAAAGATAAAGCCAAGCACGCCCCCAATCTATTAAGGATCAAACAAGGAGATCGGGAAAGCCTCTGAAACTACATGGAGAGATTCAACAAAACATGCATGGACATACAAAATTTACCAACAGAGGCCGCCATTATGGGACTCATCAAAGGCCTACGAGAAGGACCTTTCAGCCAATCTATCTCAAAAAAGTACCCGACCTCCTTAGACGAAGTACAGGAACGAGCAGAAAAATACATTAACATGGAAGAAAACGCTCGGTTAGGAGAGACCTCAAAATCGGGAGCCTCCTACCGAGACAGAGACAAGGAGTCTAAGAGAAAAGAAGATCGACAAGGGGAGAAAGTCAAAAAATACCATAATTTCACTCCTCTCAGGGCATCCCTGGTTGAGATATACAAAGAAGTCTGCCATACAGAAAAAATTCCCCTAGCACGGCCACTCAAAGGCAAAAGGGGAGGAGGAAACCGAAAGGAATATTGTGAATACCATCGAGTCCAAGGACACTCCCCAAACGAATGCTTCGACTTAAAAAATATCATAGAAAAATTGGTGAGAGAAGGAAAATTAGATCGATTCCTGGCCACCCGGGATGATGATCAAAGAAAGAGACGAAGAGATGAAGACACCGAACGAACAGAATGATCACCTCGGACACCAGAAAGACATGTCCACATGATACACGGTGGATTCACAACAGGTGGGATCTCCAAATCTTCCCGCAAAAGATATCTCAAAGAAGTATATCACATTGAAGGAGAGGAGAAAGCACTCAACATCCCAGCAATTACATTCACTAAAGAGGACGCATCCGACATCATCACAGAATATGATGATCCCGTGGTTATCACCATCATATTGGCGAACGCCAACCTGCACCGCACATTAATAGACCAAGGGAGTTCTGCCGACATCTTATTCAAAACAGCCTTTGATAAACTCGGCTTGGAAGAAAAAGAACTTAAAGCATATCCAAACAGCCTATTTGGGCTAGGAGATACCCCGGTTCGACCATTCGGATACATACCGCTACACACAACCTTCGGAAAGGGGGATCAATCCAGGACCCTCAAAATAGACTACATCGTAGTCGATGTAAGTTCAGCTTACAACGCTCTCATAGGACGGACAACACTTAACCAACTCGACGTAATAGTCTCGACCCCACACCTATGTATGAAGTTCCCAACCACAAAAGGGATAGCCACGATAAAAGCAGACCAGAAGACGGCACGTCGCTGTTATAACGAAAGCCTAAATCTCAGAGGCAAAGGAGAAGAGGTCCACACAATCGAGCTGGGCAGAGTTCATCGACGAGAAGAACTTCGTCCCCAGCCAAAAGGCGAGATAGAAAAGATTCAGATCGGGGACACCTCGGAAAAAATAACCAATATCGGCACAATCCTAAAAGGAGATTTAAAAGAACTACTAATACAATTCTTGTGAGATAATGTCGATCTCTTCGCGTGGAAAGCCGCAGACATGCCAGGCGTAGACCCTAAACTAATGTGCCACAAGTTGGCAGTGTACCCAGGATCTCGACCGGTGCAGCAGAGGCGAAGAAAACTTGGGCCAAAGCGATCCCAAGCTGTGGACGAGCAAGTACAGGCACTACTAGAAGCCGGATTCATAAGAGAAGTCAAATACCCGCTATGGCTAGCCAACGTTGTCTTGGTGAAGAAATCAAACGGGAAGTGGCGAATGTGCATCGATTATACCGATCTCAACAAAGCTTGTCCAAAAGATCCATACCCACTCCCAAGTATTGACGCTCTAGTAGATGCTTTATCCGGATACAAATATCTCTCATTTATGGACGCATACTCGGGGTACAATCAAATCCCCATGTATCCACTAGATCAAGAAAAAACCTCGTTCCTAACACTGAAAGCAAACTACTGCTACATCGTGATGCCTTTCGGTCTCAAGAATGCAGGAGCAACATATCAAAGGCTAATGAATAAAGTCTTCTCAGATCACATCGGAAAAATCATGGAAGTCTATGTGGACGACATGTAGATAAAGAAACAAAGCGAAGATACATTATTATCCGACCTGACTCAAGTGTTTTACACTATAAGAAAAAACAACATACGGCTCAACCCCGCAAAGTGCACCTTCGCAGTTGAAGCAGGCAAATTCTTAGGCTTCATGCTAACACAAAGGGGAATTGAAGCAAATCCAGACAAATGTCAAGCCATACTCAACATGAAGAGCCCAACCTGTGTTAAAGAAGTACAACAACTCAATGGGAGGTTGGCCGCCCTATCCCGATTCTTAGCAGGAGCTGCGATAAAATCTCTCCCCTTCTATGCTACCTTAAGAAAGGGAAAACAGTTCGAATGGACGACAGAATGTGAGCAAGCCTTCCAAGACTTCAAGGAGTTCTTAGGACGGCCACCTATCTTGTCTCGACCACGAGAAGGAGAACCGCTCATATTATATCTCGCAGTATGGAGTCGGGCAATAGCCTCAGCACTAATCAGAGAAGACGACAATGGGCAACAACCCGTCTACTTCATTAGCAAAGCACTACAGGGATCCGAGCTGAACTACTAGAAAATAGAAAAATTTGCCTATACCCTCATTCTAACTTCTCGACAACTCCACTCGTACTTCCAGGCTCACACCATTAAAGTTCGAACTAACCAGCCCATAAAAGGAATATTACAGAAAACAGATCTGGCTGGCAGAATTCTACAATGGGCAGTCGAGTTGTCAGAGTTTGACTTCCAATATGAAGCTCGGACGGCAATCAAATCATAGTATCTGTTCGACTTTATCGCAAAATTCACAAATTCCCTAGAAACCCGCACAGAATGAAACCTTTACGTGGACGGTTCTTCAAATAAAATTGGAAGCACCGCAGGCGTGATAATAGAAAGCGACCAAGGAACCCAAGTTGAGCTTTCCCTCAAGTTCGGGTTCTCGGCCTTAAACAACCAGGCAGAATATGAAGCATTATTAGCCGGTTTGAAGCTGGCCAAAGAAGTCGGAGCTCAAAAATTAAACATTTACAGCGATTCACAAGTGGTCACATCATAAATAACAGGAAGCTACCAAGCCAAAGATCCCACCATGAAAAAATATTTGGATAAAACCAAGGAACAGCTCGGACAAATCGGGGAGTACAAAATCTGCCACATACCTCGCGAACAAAATGCCCGGGCTGATGCGCTCTCAAAACTAGCCAGCACCAAACCGGGGGGCAACAATAGGAGCCTCATTCAGGAAATGTTGCAAAACCCGTCAATCTCGGAAGAAGAAAAAGTCTTGACCATAACAAGTCAGGACCAAGGATGGATGACCCCCATAATCAACTACCACAAAGCAGGAACACTTCCCACAGAAGAAAAGGAGGCAAAGAAGTTAAAAAGGGAGGCACAGTACTACACCATCATAAACAACATCCTATACAAAAGAGGAATCTCAACACCTTTACTAAAATGCGTGCCAACCTCCAACACAAGGGAAGTGCTAGAAGAAGTACACGGCGGCATTTGTGGTAATCATCTTGGGGCACGGGCTCTCGCCAAAAAAGTACTACGGGCAGGATATTATTGGCCAACTCTACAGAAAGAAGCTACGGAATTTGTAAAGATATGTCCACCATGTCAGAAACATGCCAACGTTCACATCGCCCCACCAGAAGAGCTCATTAGCGTGACCTCGCCTTGGCCGTTCGCGAAGTGGGGACTCGATCTTCTCGGTCCCTTCCCACAGGGATCAGGACAAGTTAAATTCCTCATAGTAGGGGTAGATTACTTCACAAAGTGGATCGAGGCAGAGCCCCTAGCTAATGCCACCGCTCAGAGAAGTCGGAAATTCTTATATAGAAATATTGTCACAAGGTTCGGGGTTCCATATTCAATAACCACGGACAATGGCACTCAATTCATAGATGCAAGCTTCAGAAAACTAGTAACTGACTTGAACATAAAGCACCAGTACACCTCCGTTGAACATCCACAAGCCAATGGACAGGCTGAGGCTGCTAACAAAGTCATATTAGCCGGATTAAAACGAAGATTACAAGATGCAAAGGGAGCCTGGGCGGAGGAGCATCCACAGGTTTTATGGGTATATCGAACAACGCCACATTCCTCCACGAAGGAATCCCCCTTCCGACTAGCATACGGAATAGAGGCAATGATTCCAGTAGAGATTGAGGAAAGGTCACCTAGAGTAGTTCACTACAATGAGGGAGCAAACTCCCAACTTCAGAGAGAAGAGCTCGACTTATTACCCAAAATCCAAGAAAGAGCTCGGATAAGGGAAGAAGCTCTAAAGCGCCGAATGGCCGCCAGATATAATCAAAAGGTAGTACCGAGAAGTTTTGCAGAGAATGATCTCATCCTAATCCGAAATGATATTGGAACAACTCGACCAGGAGAAGGAAAGCTGGCAGCAAACTGGAAAGGACCTTACCGAGTTGTAAAAATACTTGGAAAGGGCTACTACAGACTGTCTGAACTCGATGGACGAGAGTTTCCCAAATCATGGCATGCCTGCAACCTAAGAAGGTACTACAGTTAGAATAAACAAAGATCTCATCATTGGATGCACTCTTTTTCCTGAAAAGGTTTTTTAATGAGGCACCAAGTTGAGATTCAAACAATCCTATATGTATATATTTGCACTTTTTCTTTTTACAAAATATACTTTAGATGTTCTACAAAGATTCCAAGACGCATTAATCTGAAGCATTCATCGTCCGATTATAAAGCAACAGATCGGCGGAAAGTGAAAAACAAATTTCATTGCACGATCACGATAAAGACAACCGTCCGATACAGATGAAAACGCGATTCACCCAAAGGACGATCTAGAGATGACAACCACTTTCTACAAATCGGCAAAGATGAACACAGAATAATGTAAGAAGTTATCAAAAGTGATCTAAAAAAGAACCTGACGAGGTCTTACGGATCGCTAAAATAATAACTTAAGGACTGGTCGAACATTAAGAAGTCGAACCAAGTCAACCCAAGTTATAAGTAAACCCTGGAAAGAAATCTGGCCAACCCTATTAAAGAGGATTACTTTAACTTAGAAGGGCCTGACATAATCAAGTCGGCCCAAAACAAAAAGTTATGTGAAGTAGTCCCTGAAATAGATCTGACAAAGATCCAAGAAAGAGGACAACAAAAAATAACTTAAAGGAGACCGGCACAACCAAGTCGGACTCCTACCACTTAAAAGTTATGCGAAGTAGTCCCTGAAAGAGATCTGACAAAGATCCAAGAAAGAGGACTACAAAAAATAACTTAAAGGAGACCGGCACAACCAAGTCGGACTCCTACCACTTAAAAGTTATGCGAAGTAGTCCCTGAAAGAGATCTGACAAAGATCCAAGAAAGAGGACTACAAAAAATAACTTAAAGGAGACCGGCACAACCAAGTCAGACTCCTACCACTTAAAAGTTATGCGAAGTAGTCCCTGAAAGAGATCTGACAAAGATCCAAGAAAGAGGACTACAAAAAATAACTTAAAGGAGACCGGCATAACCAAGTCGGACTCCTACCACTTCAAAGTTATCAAAGTAATCCCTGAAAAGAGACCTAACAAAGGTCCAAAAAAGAGGATTACAAAAATAACTAAAAGAGGGACCAGCGCAAAAGACCCATCAAGAAACAAGTTGGACCCCTGAGTCACAACCTCAAAGGATTAAAGCTACAAACAATAAAATAAAACAATCCGAGGAGGTCAAGCTACAAAATTTCAAACATCAGCAAACAGAAGAAGATGCCAAGTCAAAAACTACTTTTTTTAAAAGGCCGTAAAAGGCCACCAAAACTTACCACCAAAAGACAGCAAGCTATTGTTCAAAATATAAAAGTTGCTAGATAAAGCAACTAAGAAGTGTCAGCGATTAAATAAAAAAGTTTCAAAAGCCCACAAGCCGGGCCAGCTATAGATCAACAAGCTTCAGGAACTTTCTTGGCATCATCAGGACAAGGAGAAGGAGGACGAGTCTGAATAGGCACGGCATCTATAGTTTTATCCTCTCGGTTCAGAACCTGGCAATCCGATTCAGGTGCAACCTGAGGAGCAGAAGAAGTCGACACTTTGGCAGAGGACGTAGGAGGAGGCTCAGCATCATCATCACCATCATCATCAGGGACAATCTTGCCATCCCTAACAACATTGTCCAGGCTGAAAGGGGTGAGATCGGCCTCGGGAGCAATAACCCAAACTTGCTCCTTCAAGTTCTCGAAAGCAGCAGTCATGCTGCCAACGAGATGACCTTGGAGCTCAGAATAATTTTCCCGGGCATTGTTCAATTCCTCCCTCAGGCGCATCACCTCCCGATAAGTCGTAACGTAACTCTTCTTATGCATCAAAGCTGTGTCCTCGGCCAACCTCAAAGAAGCCGCCAGTGAAAGGGAACTTGCCTTCTCATTCTCTAGATCCTTCTCCAACTTGGTCACCTTTAATTCAAGATCCTCCTTCAGCCCCTTCATCCATTCAAACTCCTGCTTTGCCTCCTCCATAAATGCCTTGGTAGCATGGAGAGGAAGATTTTGAGCAGTCCGGTATATAGCAGCCGACATATATGCCATCCTTACATGATTTCGGGCCATAAACTCCAGATGATGAAGAATGGACACATCGTCCATGGAGATGGTACCATAGGGCCCGATTTGTTGATCCACAAACTCAATGGCATTGAAATCAGGGGCATTAAGGTCGAATGGCTCAGCTGTCTTTTGCTTCTTACTTGGAGGGGCAGCAGATGGAGCGGCAGAAGTAGGGTGAGGGTCCACTAAGCGGACCCGAGGTGTTGGGATCACCTTCCTCACCCCGGGGGAACTCGGCACTGATGGCTTCTCGCGCACTTGGGAGGACCCCTCCCCAGCCACCTTGGCAGCAATATTTTTGGCAGCAGTCGCCTTCTGCGCCCTCTTAAAAGCTTTCATAGATTCGTTATTTTTCATTGCCTCTGCAAATGAAACAGAAAGTTAAACTACAAGTCGGACAAGTCGGAAAGACAGCTACAAGCAACATAAACAGATAATAAAGGAAACACAAAATACCAGTTCAGTTTGAAGAAGAGAAGGATTGGTTAGAATAGGAAGGGAGAGAGGTTTGAATAGGACAACGGGGTGCAAACAAGCCTTCCGAGATTACAAAAATTCTTGGGGCAACCACCCATTCTTACCTGACCAAGGGAAAGTGAAAAGCTCATATTATACCTCGTAGTAGGAAGTCGGGCAATAGCCTCATCACCAGTTAAAGAAGACAAAAGTGGGCAACAACTCGTCGACTTCATCATCAAGGCTCTACAAGGGGCCGAACTAAACTATCAAAAGATAGAAAAGTTCACCTACACCCTCACATTCTCTTCTCGACAACTCTGCCCATATTTTCAAGCTCACACTATTAGAGTTCGGACCAACCAGCCCATAAAAGGCACCCTATTAAAAACAGACTTAGCTGGAAGAATCCTACAGTGGGCAATCGAGTTATCTGAATTTGATCTTCTACATGAAGCTCGGACAGCCATCAAATCACAGTATCTGGCCGACTTCATTACAGAGTACACTGACACCCCGGGAACTCCTACAAAATGAAAACTCTACAAGGACGACTCTCCAAACAAAACCGGGAGTGGTGCAGGTGTAATTATAGAAAGCGATCAGGGAAGCCAAATCAAGCTAAATAACCAAGTTGAATACGAGGCACTACTGGCTGGTTTAAGGCTAGCTAAGAAGGTAGGAGCTTACCGTGTCCAGTGATTCACAAGTAGTCACCTCACAAATAGAAGGGATCAACCAAGCTGAGGATCCCACCATGACAAAATAGCTCGGACAATTCGGGGGACCCTGGACAAAACTAGAGAACAGCTCGAACAATTCGGGGGACCCTGGACAAAAACAAAAAACAGCTCGGACATTTCAGGGAATATGAAGTCCGACACATACCTCGGGAGCAGAATGCCCGTGCTGATGCATTTTCAAAACTAGCCAACACCAAACCAGGGGGCAATAACAGAAGCCTCATCCAGGCTACATTACAAGACCACAACAAGGAAGGAAAACAAACCCTCTCCTCGGGGTCCGGTGACACCAACTCATTCTACGGAACCTCCTAAGACACACACAGTACTCAGGGTCAGCCACAGTAACACGCATTAAAACTATGGAATCCAGTCAATCAAACATGCTGTCCGGGATCTTAGTAGACATCTCAGCAATATTTTTTCAAGAAGACATAGGTCAACCATGGGGTTATTACCAAACAACTCAGACAAATAAGGAAACAACTCGGACAATAACAGCAAAACATCAGATGTCAGATACAGCAGTAAAAGAGAAACTCCAGGACTCACACGAAAGTCCAGAGGCACCCTTTGGAGGCAACAACAGGGCAGGAACACAGAGAAGAGAAGCCGACAATCTATACCCAAACAGTCCGAAAGAGACTTGAACAAGGTCCAAGAAAGAGGATTACAGACATAACTCAGAAGAGACCGACAAGAAGAAGTCGGACCAAAAGAAAGCTACAGCTGGACCGACAAGAAGAAGTCGGACCAACGAAAGCAACAGCTTGGACCGACAAGAAGAAGTCGGACCAACAAAAGCTACAGCTTGGACCGACAAGAAGAAGTCGGACCAACGAAAGCAACAGCTTGGACCGACAAGAAGAAGTCGGACCAACGAAAAACGTGCGCTAAAACAGACATAGCTCCGCCCAAAAAGCCATGGCTCCACGACAAGGCTATCAAAATTGTTCAGAATGACTAAAAAGTGTTCTACGAAAACACTAAAAGGTCGTCGGACAAATTAGCCCCAAGGACCACCTCGACCAAGTAGAAAGTGGACAAAATCAGAAGTGATCAAAAGGGATCGGACAACAAAGTACCGACACTCTACAAAGATCCACAAAAATGGACAAAGACATCTCGCAAACGGCCAGAGGAAGGCCAGGAATGTTTTGCTAAAGGGTACGAAGTCTTAAAAAAAGACACTACTTAAAAAGCGAAAAGCACAGCCTCAAAGACAGAGCTAAAAAGTCATCCAAACAAACTATAAAATGATTCCCCATCGGAACACTACCTAAAAAGTTGTTGGATTATGACTAAAAAGCCCGAACAGCAAAGACAAACAAGTCGGAAGAAGGCTGAAAAGTCCCCTCAACAAAGTAAAAGGGGCAATACCAGACTCGCACAAGGAGAAACTACTCAAAGATCGACCAAAGTCAGGATGCTTGAGCACGACTTCCCCGAAGAGATCGAAACTCTGAAAGCACGGTCTCACGGAAAAGTCCGAACTCAAGCAGGGGCAAAGTCATACAGGTCGACGTCAGCTAAAGAAGAGGCGCAAGTACGACTTCAAAAAAGAACAAGCCAAAAGGTTGGGAAACAACTTAAGGCTCAAATGCGCTTAGCCAAAAAGGATACAACTCCACTCAAAGAAGGCACAATCTCAAACAGGGCTACGAACGTCATCCGAGACTAAAAAAGGTTCTATATAAAGAACACTAAAAAGTCATTGGACAAATCACTAAAAGTCCGGATATCAAGCCGCAAGGACAACTTCGCCAAAGCAGAGGGTTGTCAACACAAACTTAAAGCAAGGCGTGATCCAGAAGGCAAGGGTAGAAAACCCACACTACCACTCAAAAGAGGTTGGACTGTGAAGTACCAAACCTCTAGAAAATCTGCAAGATTGCAAAGCATTGAAGAAACAAGCAAGACAGATGCTTGAGCACTACTTCCAAAGAGATCAAAGCTCTGAAAAGCACGATCTCATGGAAAGATCGAACTCAAGCAGGGGCACTGTTCATACCCTGGGTCAAGCTGTCTGACCCGGGATGTTTAGCAACAAGTCGACCGACCTCTTCAGGTTAGACTATCCGACCTCTTCTCAAAGAGCTCGGCCAAATCGCCAAAGGAGCCCAAAGCAGGCCTAAAATGAAGGAACACAGCCCAATCTAAAGGCAGCCAAAGCCCAGAAAGATAAAGGCAGATCCCCTAAAGATAAGATGACTTCACTCAAAGATAAGATAAGATAAGATAAGATAAGATAAGATAACTATCTTATCTCCAGAGAGGTCACTCCTCACCATTATAAATATACTGGAGTACCCAGGTATAACTCATACTCTGATTCTACTCAATACCTGCTTAATACCCTTGCTAACTTAAGCATCGGAGTCCCTGGCAGGTACCCCCCACCCTTCGATGATAAAGGATCAGCAGCACTCTCAGTTCCACAAGTCGGACACACCAGCTCCGGCCGCTATACACCTGCCGGACACGTCGACTCTGACCAACACAGAAGATCTCAACCGAGATTGACCTACAGTTTCAGGTAACCCTCGGAACAGCTCACATGAGCCATTTCCACTCTCTTGGACAGGCAAGCACAAGCTGAAAAGAGGATAGATGCTAACCAAGAAGAATACATGTCGAATTTAAAGAACCAACGTGTAGCAATCTCAAAACTGGAAGCATAAGTGGGGTTCTTATCCAAGCAAATCCTAATGCCTACACACACATTTCCAAGTGACACCATGGCCAACCCAAGAGGGGAATGCAAGGCCATCACACTTAGAAGTGGAAAAATGATAGAAGAAGCCACCAAAAACCAGGAAAACCATGAAGAAGAAGCTACAGAAAAGCTTGAAAATAGGAAGAAAGAAGATGCCCCTAGCCCGTCTTCACCAAAGCCAATCTTGAAGCCTTATGTACCAAAGGCACCATACCCACAAAGGTTGAGGAAGGATGGGAAGGACAGCCAGTTCTCTAGATTTTTGGAAATCTTTAAAAAGCTCCAAATCAACGTACCATTTGCTGAAGCATTGGAGCAAATGCCCCTTTACGCAAAGTTCTTGAAGGAGCTCATGACAAGAAAAAGAAACTGGGGTGAAAAGGAGACTGTAGTACTAACTGAGGAATGTAGTACCATCATACAAAAGAAACTTCCCCAGAAAATGAAGGACCCAGGAAGTTTCCAAATCCCCTGCATCATAGGGTATATCACTATTGAAAAGGCTTTGTGTAACTTGGGAGCTAGCATCAATCTCATGTCCTTGAACATGATGAGAAGGATGAGAATTGAGGAAGCCAAACCAACAAGAATGGCACTCCAATTAGCTGATAGAACACTCAAGTTTCCACATGGAGTGGTGGAAGATTTATTGGTGAAGGTGGGAGAATTCATCTTCCCAGCTGACTTTGTTGTGCTGGATATGGAAGAAGAGGCAAACACTTTAATTATCCTAGGAAGGCCATTCCTAGCTACTGTTGGAGCTATCATTGATGTGCAAAAAGGAGAACTAGTCTTGAGATTACATGAGAAAAATATGGTCTTCAATGTCTTCAAGGTAATGAGTTATCCCAAGGAAGCAATAGGAGAATGCATGATGGTGGACACCATAGAACAAATAGTCCAAGGAGTTCTGGAAGAAGAGCAACATGAAGGAAGTATGGAATTGGAGCAACAAGCACCACGTGAAGAACCACCACAAAGAACCATGGAAAGTTCAATCATGACAAACCACAAAGATAACAATGAAGAAGAGGCACCGAAACTAGAGCTAAAAACCCTACCTCCAAGCTTGAAATATGCATATCTAGGTGACAACAGCACCTACCCAGTGATCATCAACTCAAGCTTGAGCAAGGAGCAAGAAAAGGAGCTCATCCAAGTGCTAAAACAACACAAGGATGCTATAGGCTGGACACTCACAGACCTAAAAGGGATCAGCCCTTCAATGTGTATACACAAGATCCTACTTGAGAAGGGTGCCAAGCCCTCAAGGTAACAACAAAGAAGGTTGAATCCAACCATGAATGAGGTAGTTCAGAAGGAAGTGTTGAAGTTATCGCAAGCTGGGGTGATCTACCCCATCTCAGACAGTCCTTGGGTGAGCCCAGTACAAGTAGTTCCAAAGAAATGAGGAATCACTGTTGTACCAAATGAGAAGAATGAGCTGATACCAACAAGAACAGTGGCCAGTTGGCGCATGTGCATCGACTACAGGAAGCTCAATGAAGCCACCAGGAAGGACCACTTCCCCCTACCATTCATGGACCAAATGCTCGAGAAGCTAGTGGGTCATGAATACTACTGCTTTCTTGACGGTTATTCGGGTTACAACCAAATAGTTGTAGACCCAAAAGACCAGGAGAAAACTTTATTTACTTATTCATATGGTATTTTTGCTTACAGGAGGATGCCCTTTGGACTGTGCAATGCACCTGCAACATTCCAAAGGTGCATGCTCTCCATATTTTCGGATATGATTGAGAGGTTCATCGAGGTGTTTATGGATGACTTCTCTGTATTTGGTAACACATATTCTGATTGCTTGCATCACTTAGCCCTGGTGCTAAAGAGATGCCAAGATACTGATGAGCGGATAATTTGTACGCTTTTTGGCATTGTTTTTAGTATGTTTTTAGTATCTTTTAGTTAGTTTTTAGTATATTTTTATTAGTTTTTAGTTAAAATTCACTTTTTTGGACTTTACTATGAGTTTGTGTGTTTTTCTGTGATTTCAGGTATTTTCTGGCTGAAATTGAGGGATCTGAGCAAAAATCTGATCCAGAGACTCAAAAGGACTGCAGATGTTGTTGGATTCTGACCTCCCTGCACTCGAAGAGGATTTTCTGGAGCTACAGAAGCCCAATTGGCGCGCTCTCAACGGCGTTGGAAAGTAGACATTCTGGGCTTTCCAGCAATATATGATAGTCCATACTTTGCCCAAGATTTGATGGCCCAAACCGGCGTTCAAAGTCACCCTCAGAAATCCCAGCGTTAAACGCCGGAACTGGCACCAAAATGGGAGTTAAACGCCCAAACTGGCATAAAAGCTGGCGTTTAACTCCAAGAAGAGTCTCTACACGAAAATGCTTCATTGCTCAGCCCAAGCACACACCAAGTGGGCCCGGAAGTGGATTTTTATGTCATTTACTTATCTCTGTACACCCTAGACTACTAGTTCTCTATATATAGGACCTTTGACTATTGTATTTTCATCTTGGTTCTTCTGGTTCCCTCTCTGGGGCCGAAACCAATGATCACTCTTGTTCTTATGTATTTTCAACGGTGGAGTTTCTACACACCATAGATTAAGGTGTGGAGCTCTGCTGTACCTCGAGTATTAATGCAATTACTATTGTTCTTCTATTCAATTCTGCTTGTTCTGGTTCCAAGATATCACTTGTTCTTCAACTTGATGAATGTGATGATCCGTGACACTCATCATCATTCTCACTTATGAACAAAGTGACTGACAACCACTTCTGTTCTACAAGCAACAAGGCTCTAGTGTTTATCTCTTGGATTCTTTAACCGGAATCTTCGTGGTATAGGCGAGAACTGATGGCGGCATTCAAGAGAATCCGGAAGGTCTAACCTTATCTATGGTATTCTGAGTAGGATTCAATGATTGAATGACTGTGACGTGCTTCAAACTCCTAGCAGGCGGGGCGTTAGTGACAGACGCAAAAGAATCGCTGGATTCTATTCCGGCCTGACCGAGAACCGACAGCTGATTAGCCATATGCTGTGACAGAGCATAGGAACATTTTCACTGAGAGGATGGGAGGTAGCCACTGACAACGGTGAAACCCTTGCATAAGCTTGCCATGGAAAGGAGTAAGAAGGATTGGATGAAGACAGTAGGAAAGCAGAGAGACGGAAGGGAAGGCATCTTCATACGCTTATCTGAAGCTCTCAGCAATGATATACATAAGTATCTCTATCTTTATCTTTATGCTTTATTCATCATCTATACCCATTTGAGTCTGCCTGACTAAGATCTACAAGGTGACCATAGCTTGCTTCATACCAACAATCTCCGTGGGATCGACCCTTACTCGCGTAAGGTTTATTACTTGGACGACCCAGTGCACTTGCTGGTTAGTTGTGCAAAGTTGTGTTAATGCCATGGTATTGAACACCAAGTTTTTGGGGTTCATGACCGGGGATTATGAGAGTTGTGAAAAGTATTGTTCACAATTTCGTGCACCAAGTTTTTGGCGCCGTTGCCGGGGATTGTTCTTGAGTATGGACAACTGACGGTTCATCTTGTTGCTTAGATTAGGTATTTTTCTTCAGAGTTCTTAAGAATGAATTCTAGTGTTTCATGGTGATCTGCTGAAATCTGGCTGGCTGTGAAGCCATGTCTAATCTTATTGGACCGAGGTTTCAACTGATCATCACAATAGCTTGTTGATCTCTATCAATCTTGCTATTGGAGCAATGATCTGCTAAGGCTTGGCTGGCCATTGGCCATGTCTAGTGTTTTGGACCGAAGCTTTCTTTGAAAGCTTGGCTGGCTGTGAAGCCATGTCTAATTCTTGGACCGGAGTCTTAGACTAGCATTGCAATGATTCCTGGAAATTCAAATTGAGAATTCTGAAACCTTTCTGTTTTCACATAATTTTCGAAAAAAGCACAAAAAAATTTTTAAAAATCATAAAAACCAAAAATACTTTATGTTTCTTGTTTGAGTCTAGTGTCTAATCTTAAGTTTGGTGTCTTGCATGCCTTGTTTATTTGATCTTGGTTCTATTTTCAAGTCAATAGTACAGGGGACTGAAGATTCAGAACATGCAGCAGAGGAATTACACAGAAAAGCTGGGCGTTCAAAACGCCCAGTGAAGAAGGACAGACTGGCGTTTAAACGCCAGCCAGGGTACCTGGTTGGGCGTTTAACGCCCAAAAAGGTAGCATTTTGGGCGTTAAAAGCCAGAATGGATACTGTTCATACCCTGACCGAGCTCCCCAAACTCGGCAAGTTCATAAAAGGTCCGACCTCGTCCCAAAGGCCCACGCCTGAGGTCGGACCTCGGACAAATAAAGCTGAGAAAGCCCATCAAAGGGAACGAAGCCCAAAAACCTAAAGGCCAAAGAGGCCTAGGAAAAGGCGGTTCCACAAAGATAGGGATAAAACTCCCAAAAGATAAGATAAGATAAGAATATCTTATCCAGGGAAGATCACGGTCAACTACTATAAATACACTGGAGCACCCAGGTATAACTCATACTCTAATTCTACTCAATATCTGCTTGGACCCATGCTAACTTAAGCATCGGAGTGTCATTGCAGGTACCACCACCAACCACTCAGCATATCAAGCTCGGGTCATCAATCCCCCCATCTCGGGCCTCCCTAAAGACGACCGAGCTGCCCGTTTCAGGTAACCCTCGGAACATTGGCGCCGTTGCCGGGGACCTGGAAGTTATCCCTTTACCATGGCGGACGACCCTCCCAACAATAACCACGCCACATCAGAACAAGAGGAGGAAGTTGACACCGGAGAACGACCGGACAGCCCTCTATCACCGCGCACTCCAGGAGGAAACAAACAGAATCGCCCAAAGACATCGCTCCCAAACAAAGATCCACAAAATCCCGAAAAAGAAGAGAGTTCGGAAATTCTAGAAGCAGTCCGGGCACAACAAAACCGACTAAAACAACTCGAAGAGGACATAAAGAGGCAGAAAGAGACTGAACAAGATCTGAGAAGGGAAGCTCGCAAGCGCAGAGAATTAGAAGAAAAACTGCGAAAAATAGAGGCCAACCTGAAGGACCGGAGGGAACGCGACACCACCCCCGAAAGCAATCATGATCCCTTCACGCTAGAGATCATGAAGGAGAAGGTACCGCGAAACTTCAAACCACCCGATATGGATCTCTACGACGACACCACCGACCCAAGTCACCACCTCAGCAACTTCAGAAGTAGAATGTACCTAGTCGACGCCTCCGACGCAATTCGATGCAAAGCCTTCCCTACCACTCTCACCAAGTCGGCCATGAAGTGGTTCGACAACCTGCCGCCAGGATCAATCTCCAGCTTCGAGGACCTAACCAAAAAATTCCTAACAAGGTTCTCTATTCAAAAGGACAAAGCAAAACATGCCCCCAGTCTACTCGGGATCAAACAGGGTAACCAGGAAACTCTCCGAGAATACATGGAGCGATTCAACAAAGCCTGCCTGGACATACAACACCTGCCCACCGAAGCAGCCATCATGGGACTGGCAAACGGCTTAAAAGAGGGACCGTTTAGCCAATCCCTATCCAAACGATACCCGACCTCCCTATACGAGGTGCAGGAGCGGGCAGAAAAATACATCAACATGGAGGAAACCTCCCAGCTTAGAGACCCTCCTAGGAGGGAATCAGCCTACCCACTCCGAGATCGAGATCGGGAACAGAAGAAGAAAGAAGAACCCAACTCGGACAAGCCGCGGAAGTACCACAACTACACCCCCCTCCGAGTCTCCCTGGTAGACGTCTACAGAGAAGTATGCCACACCGAAAAGATCCCACCGCCCCGACCTCTAAAGCACAAGAGAGCGGGGAGAGATCGGTCCGAGTACTGTGAATATCACAAGCTCTATGGTCATCCTACCAACGACTGCCACGACCTAAAGAATGTTATAGAAAAGCTAGCCAGAGAAGGAAAACTCGACAGGTACATAGCAGAGAAAGGAGAAGAGACCAAGAAGAGAAGGAGGGGAGATAACGAAGATCGGACCGAACAAACTCCGCGAACCCCTGAAAGGCACATACACATGATAAACGGAGGTTTTGCAGGCGGAGGAACGTCCAGATCCTCGCGAAAAAGACACCTCAAGGAAGTCTATCATGTCCGAGAAGACAGTCCCCTGCCCGAGTTACCCACTATCTCATTTACCCGAGAAGATGCTCAAGGGATAATACCCGGGCACGACGATCCAATGGTGATCACCGTTGTTCTAGCAAACGCCAACTTACATCGAACCCTGATTGACCAAGGAAGCTCAGCAGATATCCTGTTCAAAGCGGCCTTCGACAAGCTCGGACTTGAGGAAAAAGAGCTAAAAGCCTATCCCACCGACCTATTTGGGCTAGGGGACGCCCCAATCCATCCCTTAGGATACATCTTGCTACACACTACCGTTGGAAGAGGCGAGCAATCTAAAACGTTAAGCATCGACTACATCGTAGTCGACGTCACTTCAGCATACAATGCCCTCATCGGACGACCAACCTTGAACAGACTGGCAGCTATAGTCTCGACCCCGCACCTCTGTATGAAGTTCCCTACCACAAAAGGAATCGCTACCCTAAAGGGCGACCAAAAGCTAGCACGGCGATGCTACAACGAAAGCCTAAGCCTAAAAGGGAAAGAGATCAACACGATAGAACTCGGACGAGTTCAAGCCCGAGAAGATCTTCGGCCACAACCAGAGGGAGAAACCGAAAAAGTCCAGATCGGGAGCACACCTGAAAAAATAACAAACATAGGGGCAAACCTCGAGGCAAGCCTAAAAGAGGAACTCATAAACCTCTTAAGGGAGAATTCCGACCTCTTCGCCTGGAAAGCCTCCGACATGCCAGGCATAAGCCCCGACCTGATGTGCCATAAGCTATCAGTATACCCGGGATCCCGACCTGTCCAACAAAGACGCAGGAAGCTCGGGCCCGAACGCATGCAAGCAATAGAAGAACAAGTACAAGCGCTACTAGATGCAGGGTTCATTAGGGAAGTAAAATACCCCCTATGGCTCGCAAACGTGGTCCTGGTAAAAAAGCCCAATGGAAAGTGGAGGATGTGCGTCGACTACACAGATCTCAACAAAGCCTGCCCCAAAGATCCATATCCACTACCAAACATCGACGCCTTAGTAGACGCAGCCTCAGGCTATAGATATCTCTCCTTCATGGACGCATACTCGGGATACAACCAAATCCCGATGTATGGACCTGACCAAGAAAAGACCTCGTTCATAACCCCAAGGGCAAACTACTGCTACGTAGTAATGCCCTTCGGGCTGAAGAACGCAGGGGCAACCTACCAAAGGCTAATGAACAAAGTGTTCTCAGAGCACATCGGACTACAACTAGAGGTATACGTCGACGACATGCTGGTAAAGACACAAGAAGATAGAAACTTGCTGACCGACCTCACCAGTGTCTTTGGCACCCTCAGAAAACACGACATGCGACTTAACCCGACGAAGTGCACCTTCGCCGCAGAAGCCGGAAAGTTCTTAGGCTTCATGCTAACTCAAAGGGGCATCGAAGCAAACCCGGACAAATGCCAAGCAATACTTAATATGAAGAGCCCGACGTGTGTCAAAGAAGTACAACAACTGAATGGAAGGCTGGCCGCCCTATCAAGATTCTTGGCAGGATCAGCGATAAAATCACTACCTCTCTACTCACTCCTAAAGAAAGGGAAACCCTTCTCGTGGACCCCGGAGTGCGAAAAAGCCTTCCAAGAATTCAAGGAATTCCTCGGGCAGCCACCAGTCCTAACCCGACCTCTAAAAGGGGAAGAGCTCGTACTATACCTCTCGGTCGGACATCGAGCAATCGCTTCAGCGTTAATACGAGAAAATAACCAAGGACAACACCCCATATACTTTGTAAGCAAGGCACTGCAAGGGGCCGAATTAAACTATCAGAAAATAGAAAAATTCGCCTACGCCCTAGTGTTCACAGCTCGGAGGCTCCGACCCTACTTTCAAGCCCACACCATCAAAGTCCGGACAAACCAACCCATGAGACACATCCTGCAAAAAACAGACCTGGCAGGACGAATACTACAATGGGCGGTGGAACTGTCCGAGTTCGACCTCCACTATGAAGCCCGGACTGCCATAAAGTCTCAGTATCTAGCCGACTTCATCGCAGAATACACTGAAACCCCTGGAACCCCACTCTCATGGAACCTATATGTCGACGGGTCCTCAAACAAAACAGGAAGCGGAGCCGGGGTTATACTCGAAAGCGACCAAGGAACACGGATAGAACTATCCCTAAAATTCGGGTTCCAGGCGTCGAACAACCAGGCCGAATACGAGGCCCTACTAGCAGGTCTAAAGCTAGCCGAAGAGGTCGGAGCCCAGAAAATCACAATCTTCAGTGACTCCCAGGTCGTCACATCACAAGTAAATGGAAACTACCAGGCCAAAGACCCAACTATGAAGAAATACCTGGACCAAACACAGGCACAATTACGCCACTTTCCAGAAATACAGATCCAGCACATACCCCGGGAACAAAACGCCCGGGCAGACGCCCTCTCAAAGCTCGCCAGCACCAAACCCGGAGGCAACAACAGAAGTCTCCTCCAGGAAACCTTACAATCGCCCTCCGTGCTAAGGGAGGAAGAAGCACTAAATATATCCAGCCAAAAGCAAGGATGGATGACCCCCATACTCAACTACCTGAAGTCGGGAACTCTCCCCGCCGAAAGAAAAGAAGCTAAGAGGCTCACAAAGGACGCCCAGAATTATACACTAATTCACGACGTATTATACAGAAGAGGACTCTCGAATCCCCTCCTTAGGTGCGTTCCAACCTCAGAAACAAAAGGCGTCCTCGAAGAAGTCCACGAAGGCATGTGTGGGAACCATCTCGGAGCTCGGGCACTATCCAAAAAAGTAGTCAGGGCCGGGTTCTACTGGCCGACCTTGCAAAGAGACGCAACAGAGTTTGTGAAAATATGCCTCCCCTGCCAAAAACACGCCAATTTTCACAAGGCACCACCCGAAGACCTTATCAGCATTACTGCACCATGGCCCTTCGCAAAATGGGGACTCGACCTACTCGGCCCATTCCCACAAGGACCGGGGCAAGTCAAATACCTCATAGTAGGGGTCGACTACTTCACAAAATGGATCGAAGCTGAACCCTTAGCCACCATTACGGCTCAGAAAAGCCGCAAATTCCTATACAAAAACATTGTCACAAGGTTCGGAGTCCCCTACTCCATCACAACAGACAATGGAACACAATTCACGGACACAAGTTTTCAAAAATTGGTGGCCGAACTAAAAATCAAACAGCAATTCACATCAGTAGAGCACCCACAAGCCAATGGACAAGCAGAAGCTGCAAATAAAGTCATCTTGGCCGGGTTAAAACGAAGACTCCAAGAGACCAAAGGGGCATGGGCCGAGGAGCTCCCCCAGGTACTATGGGCATATCGGACAACCCCACACTCTACAACGGGAGAATCACCGTTCCGACTAGCATACGGGATGGAGGCAATGATTCCTATCGAAATAGATGAAGGGTCACCCAGAGTCATCTTCTACAATGAAAAAGATAACCCGCAGGCACAAAGGGAAGAACTCGACCTCCTCCCCGAGGTCCGAGAAAGAGCTCGGATTCGAGAAGAAGCCTTAAAGCGGCGAACGGCCCTCAGATACAATCAAAAAGTAATAAAGCGAAGCTTCTCCATTCACGACCTAATTCTAATCCGAAATGACATCGGAACACAAAAGTCGGGAGAAGGAAAGCTAGCCGCAAATTGGAAAGGGCCCTACAAGGTAACAGAAGTCTTAGGAACAGGCTATTACAAAGTATCCGACCTAGAAGGCAACGAGCTGCCCAGGGCCTGGCACGCCTGCAATCTAAGACGGTACTACAGCTAGAAAAACTTAACCCGAGGTGTACTCTTTTTCCCTACAAGGGTTTTTTAATGAGACACCCGGTTAAGTAAGACACCCGACCTAGTCAAAGGGTAAACACTCTGTAAATATTCTTTCTTTTTTAATACTAATCAAATTTTTTCCTATATTTTCCTCATGATGAAACGAGTCCTAGAAAGTACCCCGCCAAGGCGCATTAATTTATGCTCGACAAAACGCAAAAAATCATTTGCCAAAAGGCCACACAAGGTCGGCAAAGATAAAGCGACGAGGTTCAAATTAATGTGAGAAGTTATAAAGTAACTCTGAAAAGGCTCAAAAAGGCCAAAAAGAGATTACAAAAATAACTTAAAAAGGGCCGACCAAACGACAAAGTCGGACCCAACAAAAGGAGGTACTCGAAGGCCCGAGGTCCAAGATTTCGAAAACGCTTACTAAAAAGTTGCTACACACGAACAACTAAAAAGTTCAAGCGAAAGAACGAAATCAAAGGAAGTTTCGAAAACGCTTGCTAAAAAGTTGTTATCCAAAAACAACTAAAAAGCATAAAAGCGGAAACAAAAGCCAAAACGCGAAACAAGGCTAAAACAAAAGTTTCAAAACGCTAGCTAGAAAGTTGTCAGCCAAAAAACAACTAAAAAGCATAAAAGCGGAAACAAAAGCCAAAACACGAACAAAGGCTAAAACAAGAATTTCAAAACGCTAGCTAAAAAGTTGTTATCCAAAAACAACTAAAAAGCATAAAAGCGGAAACAAAAGCCAAAACGCGAAACAAGGCTAAAACAAAAGTTTCAAAACGCTAGCTAGAAAGTTGTTAGCCAAAAAACAACTAAAAAGCATAAAAGCGGAAACAAAAGCCAAAACGCGAACAAAGGCTAAAACAAGAATTTCAAAACGCTAGCTAGAAAGTTGTCAGCCAAAAAACAACTAAAAAGCATAAAAGCGGAAACAAAAGCCAAAATGCGAACAAAGGCTAAAACAAGAATTTCAAAACGCTAGCTAAAAAGTTGTTATCCAAAAACAACTAAAAAGCATAAAAGCGGAAACAAAAGCCAAAACGCGAAACAAGGCTAAAACAAAAGTTTCAAAACGCTAGCTAGAAAGTTGTTAGCCAAAAAACAACTAAAAAGCATAAAAGCGGAAACAAAAGCCAAAACGCGAACAAAGGCTAAAACAAGAATTTCAAAACGCTAGCTAAAAAGTTGTTATCCAAAAACAACTAAAAAGCATAAAAGCGGAACAGAAAGTCAAAACGTGAACAAAACACCGCATAATAAGCTAAAAGTTACCACAAGTAGCTAATAAAGCAAAAAAGGTGTCCAAAAGCGTTCAACAGAAACCATCCAAAGAACCCACAGGTCGGGCAAAACACCAAAAATAAAAAGATTACAAAGGATCAAGGACCTTTCCAGACTCCTCATCAACAGAAGGCTGCGGAGCAAACATAGAAATCGGGACTGCATCGACGGCAACGTCACCCGGGTTTGAAACCCCCACACCAGATCCATTCCCGGCCAAAGAGGAAGTCGGGTTCTCAACAGGAACTTCGGGGTCGGACGCCGGAACCTCATCCTCGTTTGGAGCAGGAACAATCCTTCCCTCCACCACAACGTTATCCGTACTAAATAAACTCAGATCCAGGTCGGGAGCAAGAACCCGGACCTGAGCCTTCAGATTTTCAAACATAGCGTCCATACCCTTGGCCACATGACCTTCCAGCTCGTAAAACTTGTCCTGCGCAGATTGCAACTCCTCCTTCGTCTCCACAAGCTCGGCATATAGCCGGGTATAATTCTCTGTGGCCGCCTTCGCCATCTCCTCAGATGTCTTCGCTGACGCCACAGCCGCAGTAGCCCTAGCTTTCTCTTTCTCCAAAGAAGCCTCCAGCTCAGTAATCCTGGCAGCCTTCAGTTGACTAATCTTATCAAGCTCGGACTGAGCCTTCTCAAGTCGGGAGCTAGTCGCCCTAAGAGGAGATTTCTTGAACTCCCGGGCAATAGCGGCATGAAGACTAGCCATCCGAACACAGCTCCGCGCCATATACTGAAAATGATGCTCCATAGACACATCATCAGTAGAAATAAAGGTCTGAGGAAGGATATGCTGCTCAATCCAACCAAGAGCATCAAAATCCTTGTCATTAAAACCCGCAAGCTCCTGAGAGGTCTTCTGTTTCTTGGGGGGAGGACCCGAGGTCGAAGGCGGGGAAAGGTGACCGGGCCCAGAGGTCGGAGGATCTTGAGTTATAGCTCGGAACTGAGGAGTCGGAATGGTCTTCGACCGAGTCTGAACACCCAAAGTAGGCTTCTGCGGAGAAGATCGGGCAGAAGCCTCAGCCTCGATATTCCGAGCAGCCGCAGACTTCTTCGACCGACGAAGGAACTTCATGGAATCCGCCTGAGAAGACATCTCTGCAGAAACAAAAGAAAGGGATTATCACAACAGAAATTCCACCAAAACAAGCAAAGCCAAATACTAAAAAGATGAAACTCGGAGAGGTCGGGAACTACCTAACTCGGAACGGAGAAGGCTTGGATCTCCCAACATTTTCTTCGTGTCCAAGTGAGGTGCCCGACCCCATAAACCGCTCACCACACCCACAAAAGCCTGCTCCACCTCATCTAAACTCTCAAGAGTATACTTGGCAGACACTACATTTTCCTGCCAACAAAGAGGAAAAGAAGGCTCCCCACTCTCATCTAGAAAGAAAGGTCGGACATCTCCAGCAGCCCGGACCTTGAAATAATAGTTCTTAAAATCATGAAAGGACTCATCATACAAGGTACAAAACTTCTTTCCCTGGTTTGCCCTAAAAGAGACCCAAGACACCTTACCTCCACCCGACCCCGGCTTCGTCAACACAAACAGATAGGAAAAAAGAGAAATAGAGGGGAGACGCCCAAAAACTGACACAAAAGTTGAAACAGCTTTAAAAATGCCCAAGAATTCGGATGGAGCTGCGTAGGGGCAAGGTTACAAGACCACAAAACCTCAGACTCCAGGTCGGTAAAAGGAAGTCGGACATTCAGCTTAGAGAAAAAACAATCATAAGCGTAAAAGAAGAGCTTCTCGGAACTATCTAAAGGCGGGAAGCAAACTCTCTCCTCGGAATCCGGGGCTACTAGTTCATAATCCCTCTCAGACTCTCTATCTTCACATATGCTACATTGCCTACGAAATCTAGCTAAATACTCAGAATCTACCACAGAAGGGACTTTTAGAGGAACAGGATCTACCCAACCAAGACCACTTGGAATCTTGGTCGACATCGCTTGAAGTACCTTTCGAGACATAAAAATTCTTGCCTACAATGAAGAATACAACAGCAAACAAAATCACATAAAGGCAGACCGCAAAAAACCCATTCAGCAAAGCAAGAAACAAAGATCTTTTAGAAGAAAATACAGCAAACCCGGAGCAAAATACCAGAGAACCAGAAAAAGAGCCCCCCCATGTACAAACAACAAAGCAATGGCGGCGCCTCTTCTCGGGGCAACCCAGGCATAAAGAAACAGAAAGCCACGCAAAAAACAGAAAGGCATATGTGTACAAGAAAAAGGGAGGCATGGAAACAAACCTGGAAAAGAAAGAAACGAAGACGGCGAACTCCGAAGCAAAGAGAACGAAACGACGGCACAAAGAAAAACCCAGAGAAACACACGGAGAGATTCAGGGAAGAAGAGCAAAGAGAAAAGAAGAAGCAATGCTCGAAAAAGGATAAACGAAAAAAACGAAGAAAGGGGCAAATAAATAAAGCCCTCACAGAGCCCGAACGGAAATCGAGGAAAAACGGTAAAATGCAATAAATGCAGGAAACGGCCACTTTGAAATTTGAAAAAACTACTATGCCCGAGCTCGACCTCTCAAAGAGACGAACTCGGGCAGGGGCACTGTTCATACCCTGACCGAGCTCCCCAAACTCGGCAAGTTCATAAAAGGTCCGACCTCGTCCCAAAGGCCCACGCCTGAGGTCGGACCTCGGACAAATAAAGCTGAGAAAGCCCATCAAAGGGAACGAAGCCCAAAAACCTAAAGGCCAAAGAGGCCTAGGAAAAGGCGGTTCCACAAAGATAGGGATAAAACTCCCAAAAGATAAGATAAGATAAGAATATCTTATCCAGGGAAGATCACGGCCAACTACTATAAATACACTGGAGCACCCAGGTATAACTCATACTCTAATTCTACTCAATATCTGCTTGGACCCATGCTAACTTAAGCATCGGAGTGTCATTGCAGGTACCACCACCAACCACTCAGCATATCAAGCTCGGGTCATCAATCCCCCCATCTCGGGCCTCCCTAAAGACGACCGAGCTGCCCGTTTCAGGTAACCCTCGGAACAGATACCATTCTGGGCGTTTAACGCCAGGATGGCACAAGAGGGAAGATTTTGTTTTTCAAATCAATTTTTTTTCAAGTTTTCAAAGTTTTTCAAAATCAAATCTTTTTCAAATCATATCTTTTCAATCAAATGTTTTCAAAATCAATTTCTTTCCTTTTTCAAAGATACTTACTAATAATTAATGATTTGATTGAACATCTCAAGTTTGTTACCTTTTCTGTTGAGAAAGGTTTAATGTTTGAATCATATCTTTTCTTGTTAGGCAAGTCATTAATTTTTAAAATCAAATCTTTTTTTTTAAAAAAAAAATGTTTTTCAAATCATATCTTCTCAATCACATCTTTTTAAAAACCAATCATATCTTCTTAACCACATCTTTTTCAAAATAGTTTTCAATCAAATCTTTTTGATTTCTATTTTCAAAGTCTTTTTCAAAAATCACTTGATTTCTTCCCCACTTTTATTTTTCGAAAATCAATTAGTGTTTTTCAAAATGTTTTCAAAATCTTTTACTTAATTTTCGAAAATTACTTCCCCTCTTCTCACATCCTTCTATTTATGGAGTATCACTCCTTCTTAATGCACAATTCGAACTCTATCTAATCAAGTTCGAATTCTTCTACCTCCTTCTTCTATTTTTCTTTTTCTCTGACACCTCAAGGAATCTCTATACTGTGACATAGAGGATTCCACATTTTCTTGTTCTCTTCTCTTTCATATGAGCAGGAGCAGAGACAAAGGCATTCTTGTTGAAGCTGACCCTGAACCTGAAAGGACCTTGAAGCGAAAGCTAAGAGAAGCTAAGGCACAACTCTCTGTTGAGGACCTGACCGAATTCTTCAAAGAAGAAGAACCTATGGCAGCCGAAAACAACAACATGCCAACAATGCAAGGAAGGTGCTGGGTGACTTTACTGCACCTACTCCCGACTTCTATGGGAGAAGCATCTCTATCCCTGCCATTGGAGCAAACAACTTTGAGCTTAAGCCTCAGTTAGTTTCTCTAATGCAACAGAATTGCAAGTTCCATGGACTTCCATTGGAAGATCCTCATCAGTTTTTAGCTGAGTTCTTGCAAATCTGTGACACAGTCAAGACTAATGGGGTTGAACCTGAGGTCTACAGACTGATGCTATTCCCTTTTGCTGTAAGACAGAGCTAGAATATGGTTGGACTCACAACCTAAAGAAAGCCTGGACTCTTGGGAAAAGCTAGTCAATGCCTTCTTGGCAAAGTTCTTTCCACCTCAAAAATTGAGTAAGCTTAGAGTGGAAGTCCAAACCTTCAGACAAAAGGATGGTGAATCCCTCTATGAAGCTTGGGAAAGATACAAACAATTAATCAGAAAGTGTCCCTCAGACATGCTTTCTGAATGGAGCATCATAGGTATTTTCTATGATGGTCTCTCTGAACTATCCAAGATGTCTTTGGATAGCTCTGCTGGAGGATCTCTTCATCTGAAGAAGACGCCTACAGAGGCTCAAGAGCTCATTGAAATGGTTGCAAATAACCAATTCATGTACACTTCTGAAAGAAATCCTGTAAACAATGGGACAAGTCAGAAGAAAGGAGTTCTTGAGATTGATACTCTGAATGCCATTTTGGCTCAGAATAAGATATTGACTCAACAAGTCAATTTGATTTCTCAAAGTCTGTCTGGAATGCAAAATGCACCAAGCAGTACTAAGGATGCTTCCTCTGAAGAAGAAGCTTATGATCCTGAGAACCCTTCAATGGAAGAGGTGAATTACCTAGGAGAACCCTATGGAAACACCTATAATTCTTCATGGAGAAATCACCCAAATTTCTCATGGAAGAATCAAGAGAGACCTCAATAAGGTTTCAATAACAATAATGGTGGAAGAAACAGGTTTAGCAATGGCAAGCCTTTTCCATCATCTTCTCAGCAACAAACAGAGAATTCTAAGCAGAACCCCTCTGACTTAGCAACCATGGTCTCTGATCTAATCAAAACCACTCAAAGTTTCATGACTGAAACAAGGTCCTCCATTAGGAATTTGGAGGCACAAGTGGGACAGCTGAGCAAGAAAGTTATTGAACTCCCTCCTAGTACTCTCCCAAGTAATACAGAAGAAAATCCAAAAGGAGAGTGGAAAGCCATAACCATGGCCGAATCTGGAGAGGAAAGAGAGGAAGTGGACGCCACTGAGGAAGGCCTCAATGGGCGTGCACTGACCTCCAATGAGTTCCCTAGTGAGGAACCATGGGAATCTAAGGCTCAAAATGAGACCATAGAGATTCCATTGGATTTACTTCTGCCATTCATGAGCTCTGATGAGTATTCTTCCTCTGAAGAGGATGAGTATGTCACTGAAGAGCAAGTTGCTAAATACCTTGGAGCAATCATGAAGCTAAATGACAAGTTATTTGGAAATGAGACTTGGGAGAATGAACCTCCTTTGCTCACCAAAGAACTGGATGACTTGTCTAGGCAGAAATTACCTCAAAAGAAACAAGATCCTGGGAAGTTTTCAATACCTTGCACCATAGGCACCATGACCTTCAAGAAGGCTCTGTGTGACTTAGGGTCAAGTGTAAACCTCATGCCTCTCTCTGTAATGGAGAAGCTAGGGATCTTTGAGGTACAAGCTGCAAGAATCTCACTAGAGATGGCAGACAACTCAAGAAAACAAGCTCATGGACTTGTAGACGATGTTTTGGTGAAGATTGAGGACCATTACATCCCTACTGATTTCATAGTCCTAGAGACTGGGGAGTGCATGGATGAATCCATCATCCTTGGCAGACCCTTCCTAGCCACAGCAAAGGATGTGATTGATGTTGATGGAGGAGAACTGATCATTCAAGTGAATGAAGAATCCTTTGTGTTTAAGGCTCAAGGATATCCCTCTGTCACCATGGAGAGGAAGCATGAAGAGCTTCTCTCAAATCAGAGTCAAACAGAGCCCCCACAGTCAAACTCTAAGTTTGGTGTTGGGAGGCCACAACCAAACTCTAAGTTTGGTGTTGAACCCCCACATTCAAACTCTAAGTTTGGTGTTGGGAGGTTCCAACATTGCTCTGAGAAAATATGAGGCTCCATGAGAGCCCTCTGTCAAGCTACTGACATTAAAGAAGCGCTTGTTGGGAGGCAACCCAATGTTATATTTTATCTATTTTCCTTTGTTATTTTATTTTTTTAGGTTGATGATCATAAGAAGTCACAAAATCAATTGAAAAAGCAAAAACAGAATGAAAAACAGGAAGAAAAACAGCACACCCTGGAGGAAGAACCCACTGGCGTTTAAACGCCAGTGAGGCTAGCAGTTGGGCGTTTAACGCCCAGTCTGGCACCATTCTGGGCGTTTAACGCCAGAAAGGGGCACCAGACTGGCGTTAAACGCCAGAAAAGGGCAAGAACCTGGCGTTAAACGCCAGGAATGGGCATCAGCCCGGCGTTTAACGCCAGAAATGGCTCAAAACGTGATTTTGAATGCCATTTGGTGCAGGGATGACTTTTCCTTGACACCACAGGATCTGTGGACCCCACAGGATCCCCACCAACCCACTACTCTCTCTCTTCTTCTTCACCCATTCACCAATCACCTCAATACCTCTTCCCCAAAAACCCTTCACCTATCAACTCCCATCTTTCTCTTCACCACTCACATCCATCCTTCATAAAACCCCACCTACCTCACCCTTCAAATTCAAACCACTTTCCCTCCCAAACCCACCCATAATGGCCGAACCCTATCCCCCCTCTCTCCTATAAATACCCTTCTTCACTCCTTCATTTTCACACAACCTAAACACCACTTCTCCCCCTCCTTGGCCGAATACATAAGCCACTCCCTTCTTCCTCATTTCTTCTTCTTCTACTCTCTTCTTTCTTCTTTTGCTCGAGGACGAGCAAACCTTTTAAGTTTGGTGTGGTAAAAGCGTTGCTTTTTCGTTTTTCCATAACCATTTATGGCATCCAAGGCCGGAGAAACCTCTAGAAAGAGGAAAGGGAAGGCAAAAGCTTCCACCTCCGAGTCATGGGAGATAGATAGATTCATCTCAAGGGTGCATCAAGACCACTTCTATGAAGTTGTGGCCTTGAAGAAGGTGATCCCCGAGGTCCCCTTTTCACTCAAAAAGGGTGAATATCCGGAGATCCGCCATGAGATCCGAAGAAGAGGTTGGGAAGTCCTTACCAACCCCATTCAACAAGTTGGAATCTTGATGGTTCAAGAGTTCTATGCCAATGCATGGATCACCAAGAACCATGATCAAAGTGTGAACCCGGATCCAAAGAATTATCTCACTATGGTTCGGGGGAAATACTTGGATTTTAGTCCGGAAAATGTAAGGTTAGCATTCAACTTGCCCATGATGCATGGAGATGAACATCCTTACACTAGAAGGGTCAACTTTGATCAAAGGTTGGACCAAGTCCTCACAGTCATATGTGAAGAGGGCACACAATGGAAGAGAGATTCAAGAGGGAAGCCGGTTCAATTGAGAAGGCATGACCTCAAGCCCATGGCTAGAGGATGGTTGGAGTTAATTCAACGCTCAATCATTCCCACTAGCAACCGGTCCGAAGTTACTCTAGACTGAGCCATCATGATTCATAGCATCATGATTGGAGAAGAAGTGGAAGTTCATGAGGTCATAGCTCAAGAACTCTACAAGGTGGCGGACAAGTCTTCCACCTTGGCAAGGTTAGCCTTCCCTCATCTCATTTGTCACCTCTGTTATTCAGTTGGAGTTGACATAGAGGGAGACACCCCTATTGATGAGGACAAGCCCATCACTAAGAAGAGGATGGAGCACACAAGAGACCCCACTCATCCTGAGATCCCTGAGATTCCTTGATGAGCGGATAATTTGTATGCTTTTTGGCATTGTTTTTAGTATGTTTTTGATATGATCTAGTTAGTTTTTAGTATATTTTTATTAGTTTTTAGTTAAAATTCACTTTTCTGGACTTTACTATGAGTTTGTGTGTTTTTCTGTGATTTCAGGTATTTTCTGGCTGAAATTGAGGGACCTGAGCAAAAATCTGATCCAGAGACCAAAAAGGACTGCAGATGCTGTTGGATTCTGACCTCCCTGCACTCGAAGCGGATTTTCTGGAGCTATAGAAGCCCAATTGGCGCGCTCTCAACGGCGTTGGAAAGTAGACATCCTGGGCTTTCCAGCAATATATGATAGTCTATACTTTGCCCAAGCTTTGATGGCCCAAACCGGCGTTCAAAGTCACCTCAAGAAATCCCAGCGTTAAACGCTGGAACTGGCACCCAAATGGGAGTTAAACGCCCAAACTGGCACCAAAGCTGGCGTTTAACTCCAAGAAGAGTCTCTACACGAAATTTGCTTCATTGCTCAGCCCAAGCACACACCAAGTGGGCCCGGAAGAGGATTTTTATGTCATTTACTCATTTCTGTACACCTTAGGCTACTAGTTTTCTATAAGTAGGACCTTTTACTATTGTATTTATCATCTGGGGATTATTTTAGATCCTTTGATCACTTTGGGGAGGCTGGCCTCACGGCCATGCCTAGACCTTATGCTTATGTATTTTCAACGGTGGAGTTTCTACACACCATAGATTAAGGTGTGGAGCTCTGCTGTACCTCGAGTATTAATGCAATTACTATTGATCTTTCATTCAATTCCGCTTGTTCTTGTTCCAAGATATCACTTGTTCTTCAACTTGATGAAGGTGATGATTGACGCCCATCACCATTCTCACTCATGAACAAAGTGACTGACAACCACTCTTGTTCTACAAGCATTTGAGGCTTAGTGAATATCTCTTGGATTTCTGATTGCACGATGCATGGTTGATCGCCTGACAACCGAGTGCTCACCTGACAAACGAGCCAGCCATTCCGTGAGATCAGAGTCTTCGTGGTATAGGCAAGAACTGATGGCAGCATTCAAGAGAACCCGGAAGGTCTAACCTTGTCTGTGGTATTCTGAGTAGGATTCAATGATTGAATGACTGTGACGTGCTTCAAACCTGTAACCTACTGGGCGTTAGTGACAGACGCAAAAGAGTTATTCTATTCCGGTAGGGGAGGGAACCACACCGGTGATTGGCAGCACTGTGACAGAGTGTATGCATTAGCTTTCACTGCGAGGATGGGAGGTAGCTGCTGACAACAGTGAGACCCTACACGAGCTTGCCATGGAAAGGAGTAAGAAAGGATTGGATGAAGGCAGTAGGAAAGCAGAGAGACGGAAGGGAAGGCATCTTCATGCGTTTATCTGAAGTTCCTACCAATGAATTACATAAGTATCTCTATCCTTATCTTTTATGTTATTTTCGTTCATCACCATATACATCTGAGTTTGCCTGACTAAGATTTACAAGATGACCATAGCTTGCTTCAATACTAACAATCTCCGTGGGATCGACCCTTACTCACGTAAGGTTTATTACTTGGACGACCCAGTGCACTTGCTGGTTAGTTGTGCGAAGTTGTGTAATGCCATGGTATTGAGCCACCAAGTTCTTGGAGCCATTACCGGGGATTATTTGAGTTGTGAAAAAGTATTGTTCACAATTTCGCGCACCAAGTTTTTGGCGCCGTTGCCGGGGATTGTTCAAGTTTTGAGCAAGCTTTTGGTAACATCAGTGCCAAGATCCGGCAACAACATCAAGTTTTTGGTGTTATGCCCGGGATTGTTTAGGCTGGACAACTGACGGTTCATCTTGTTGCTTAGATTAGGTATTATTTTTTTTCGAAATTCTTGAAGATGAATTCTAGAGTTTCATGATGATTTGTTGAAATCTGGCTGGCTGAGAAGCCATGTCTAATCTCATTGGACCGAGGTTTCAACTTATCACCACAAGAACTTGTTGATTTCTTATCAATCTTGCTTTTGGAGCAGTGATTTGCTAAGGCTTGGCTGGCCTCTGGCCATGTCTAGTGTTTTGGACCGAAGCTTTCTTTGAAAGCTTGGCTGGCTGTGAAGCCATGTCTAATTCCTGGACCGGAGTCTTAGACTAGCATTGCACTGATTCCTAGAATTCTCATTAAGAATTTTGATACCTTTTCCCATTTAATTTTCGAAAAACACAAAAAAAAAATCCAAAAATATTTTTAATTTGTGTCTTTTCAAGTCAATGATACAAAGAATTGAAGATTCAGAACATACTGCAGAGGAATTACACAGAAAAAGCTGAGCATTCAAAAATGCCCAGTGAAGAAGGCAGACTGGCGTTTAAACGCCAGCCAGGGCACCTGGTTGGGCGTTTAACGCCCAAAGAGGTAGCATTTTGGGCGTTAAACGCCAGAATGTATACCATTCTGGGCGTTTAACGCCAGGATGGTGCTAGGGGGAAGATTTTGTTTTCAAATCAATTTTTTTAGTTTTTCAAAATCAAATCTTTTTCAAATCAAATCTTTTCAATCAAATGTTTTCAAAATCAATTTCTTTCCTTTTTAAATGATACTTACTAACAATTAATGATTTGACTGAACATCTCAAAATTGTTGCCTTTTCTGTTGAGGAAGGTTTTATGTTTGAATCATATCTTTTCTTGTTAGGCAAGTCATTAATTTTTAAAATCATATCTTTTCAAATTGTTTTCAAATCATATCTTTTAAAATTGTTTTCAAATCATATCTTCTCAATCACATCTTTTTAAAACCATAACTTTTCAATTAAATCTTTTTAACCACATCTTTTTCAAAATAGTTTTCAATCAAATCTTTTTAATTTCTAATTTCAAAATCTTTTTCAAAAATCAATTGATTTCTTTTTCACTTTTAATTTTCGAAAATTATCAATCAAATTTTCAAAATGTTTTCAAAATCTTTTAAATGAATTTTCGAAAATTCTCTTCCCTCCTTCCCACATCCTTCTATTTATGGAGTACCACTCCTTCTGAATGCACAATTCGAACCTTATCTAACTAAAGTTCGAATTCTTCTTCTCCTTCTTCTTTCTATTTCTCTTTTCCTCTGACATTTCAAGGAATCTCTATACTGTGACATAGAGGATTCCACATTTTCTTTTTCTCTTCTCTTTCATATGAGCAGGAGCAGAGACAAAGGCATTCTTGTTGAAGCTGACCCTGAACCTGAGAGAACCTTGAAGCGAAAGCTAAGAGAAGCCAAGGCACAACTCTCTTTAGAGGACCTGACCGAATTCTTCAAGGAAGAAGAACACATGGCAGCCGAAAACAACAACAATGCCAACAATGCAAGGAAGGTGCTGGGTGACTTCACTGCACCTACTCCTGATTTCTATGGGAGAAGCATCTCTATCCCTGCCATTGGAGCAAACAACTTTGAGCTTAAGCCTCAATTAGTTTCTCTAATGCAACAGAATTGCAAGTTCCATGGACTTCCAATGGAAGATCCTCATCAGTTTTTAGCCGAATTCTTGCAAATCTGTGACACAGTCAAGACTAATGGGGTTAACCCTGAGGTCTATAGACTGATGCTATTCCCTTTTGCTGTAAGAGACAGAGCTAGAATATGGTTGGATTCTCAACCTAAAGAAAGCCTGGACTCTTGGGAAAAGCTAGTCAATGCCTTCTTGGCAAAGTTCTTTCCACCACAAAGATGGAGTAAGCTTAGAGTGGAAGTCCAAACCTTCAAACAGAAGGATGGAGAATCCCTCTATGAAGCTTGGGAAAGATACAAACAATTAATCAAAAGATGTCCTTCAGACATGCTTTCTGAATGGAGCATCATAGGTATTTTCTATGATGGTCTCTCTGAACTATCCAAGATGTCTTTGGATAGCTCTGCTGGAGGATCTCTTCATCTGAAGAAGACGCCTACTGAGGCTCAAGAACTGATTGAAATGGTTGCAAATAACCAATTCATGTACACTTCTGAAAGGAATCCTGTGAACAATGGGACTAGTCAGAAGAAAGGAGTTCTTGAAATTGACACTCTGAATGCCATTTTGGCTCAGAATAAAATATTGACTCAACAAGTCAATCTGATTTCTCAAAGTCTGTCTGGAATGCAAAATGCACCAAACAGTACTAAGGATGCTTCATCTGACGAAGAAGCTTATGATCCTGAGAACCCTTCAGTGGAAGAGGTAAATTACCTGGGAGAACCCTATGGTAACACCTATAATTCTTCATGGAGAAACCACCCAAATCTCTCATGGAAGAATCAAGAGAGATCTCAACAAGGTTTCAATAATAATGGTGGAAGAAACAGGTTTAACAATGGTAAACCTTTTCCATCATCTTCTCAGCAACAGACAGAGAGCTCTAAGCAGAATACCTCTGACTTAGCAACCATGGTCTCTGATCTAATCAAAACCACTCAAAGTTTCATGACTGAAACTAGATCCTCCATTAGGAATTTGGAAGGACAAGTGGGTCAGCTGAGCAAGAAAATTTCTGAACTTCCCCCAAGCACTCTCCCAAGTAACACTGAAGAAAATCCAAAAGGAGAGTGCAAAGCCATAAATATGGCCGAATTCTGGGAGGAAGAAGAGGCAGTGAACGCCACTGAGGAAGGCCTCACTGGACGTCCACTGGCCTCCAATGAGTTCCCCAATGAGGAACCTTGGGAATCTGAGGCTCAAACTGAGACCATAGAGATTCCCTTGGACTTACTACTGCCTTTCATGAGCTCTGATGAGTATTCTTCCTCTGAAGAGGAGGAGTATGTCACTGAGGAGCAAGTTGCTAAATACCTTGGAGCAATCATGAAGCTGAATAACAAGTTATTTGGAAATGAGACTTGGGAGGATGAACCCCCTTTGCTCACCAAAGAACTGGATAACTTGTCTAGGCAGCAATTGCCTCAAAAGAGGCAAGATCCTGGGAAGTTTTCTATACCTTGTACCATAGGCACCATAACCTTCAAGAAGGCCTTGTGTGACTTAGGGTCAAGTGTAAACCTCATGCCCCTCTCTGTAATGGAGAAATTAGGGATCTTTGAGGTGCAAGCTACAAGAATCTCATTAGAGATGGCAGACAATTCAAGAAAACAAGCTCATGGACTTGTAGAGAATGTTTTGGTGAAGATTGAGGACCATTACATCCCTACTGACTTCATAGTCCTAGAGACTGGGAAGTGCATGGATGAATCAATCATCCTTGGCAGACCCTTCCTAGCCACAGCAAAGGCTGTGATTGATGTTGATAGAGGAGAGTTGATCATTCAAGTGAATGAAGAATCCTTGGTGTTTAAGGCCCAAGGATATCCCTCTGTCATCATGGAGAAGAAGCATGAAGAGCTTCTCTCAAAACAGAGCCAAACAGAGCCCCCACAGTCAGACTCTAAGTTTGGTGTTGGGAGGCCACAATCAAACTCTAAGTTTGGTGTTGGGAAGTTCCAACATGGTTCTGAGCATCTCTGAGGCTCCATGAGAGTCCTCTGTCAAGCTAATGACAGTAAAGAAGCGCTTGTTGGGAGGCAACCCAATGTTTTATAATTAATTATTTTCTTTTGTTATTTTATCTCTTTTGTAGGTTGATGATCATAAGAAGTCACAAAAACAATGAAAAAAGCAAAAACAAAATGAAAAACAGGAAGAAAAACAGCACACCCTGGAGAAGAAGAAGCTGGCGTTCAAACGCCAGTAATGCTAGCTGTTGGGCGTTTAACGCCCAGTCTGGCACCATTCTGGGCGTTTAACGCCAGAAAGGGGCACCAGACTGGCGTTAAACGCCAGTAAAGGGCAACAACCTGGCGTTAAACGCCAGGAATGGGCACCAGCCCGGCGTTTAACGCCAGAAATAGCTCAAAACGTGATTTTGAGCAACATTTGGTGCAGGGATGACTTTTCCTTGACACCACAGGATCTGTGGACCCCACAGGACCCCACCATCACTCTCTCTCTTCTTCCCCCATTCACCAATCACCTCAACACCTCTTCCCCAAAAACCCTCACCTATCAAATCCCATCTTTCTCTTCACCACTCACATCCATCCTTCATAAAACCCCACCAACCTCACCCTTCAAATTCAAACCACTTTCCCTCCCAAACCCACCCTCAAATGGCCGAACCCTCATCCCCCTCTTTCCTATATAAACCCCTCTTTACCCCACCATTTTCCCACTACCTAAACACCACTTCTCCCCCTCCTTGGCCGAATACACCACCATCTCCCTCTTCCTCATTTCTTCCTCTTCTACTCTCTTCTTTCTTCTTTTGCTCGAGGACGAGCAAACATTTTAAGTTTGGTGTGGTGAAAGCGTTGCTTTTTCGTTTTTCCATAACCATTTATGGCATCCAAGGCCGGAGAAACCTCTAGAAAGAGGAAAGGGAAGGCAAAGGCTTCCACCTCCGAGTCATGGGAGATGGATAGATTCCTCTCAAGGGTGCATCAAGACCACTTCTATGAAGTTGTGGCCTTGAAGAAGGTGATCCCCGAAGTCCCCTTTTCACTCAAAAAGGGTGAATATCCGGAGATCCGCCATGAGATCCGAAGAAGAGGTTGGGAAGTACTTACCAACCCCATTCAACAAGTCGGAATCTTGATGGTTCAAGAGTTCTATGCCAATGCATGGATCACCAAGAACCATGACCAAAGTGTGAACCCGGATCCAAAGAATTATCTTACTATGGTTCGGGGGAAATACTTGGATTTTAGTCCGGAAAGTGTGAGGGTGGCGTTCAACTTGCCTATGATGCAAGGAGATGAGCATCCTTACACTAGAAGGGTCAACTTTGATCAAAGGTTGGACCAAGTCCTCACAGTCATATGTGAAGAGGGCGTACAGTGGAAGCAAGATTCAAGAGGAAAGCCGGTCCAATTGAGAAGGCATGACCTCAAACCCGTGGCTAGAGGATGGTTAGAGTTCATACAACGCTCAATCATTCCCACTAGCAACCGGTCCGAAGTTACCATAGACCGGGCTATCATGATCCATAGCATCATGATTGAAGAAGAAATAGAGGTTCATGAGGTTATAGCCCAAGAACTCTATAGGGTGGCGGACAAGACCTCTACCTTGGCAAGGTTAGCCTTTCCTCACCTCATTTGTCACCTCTGTTATTCAGTGGAAGTTGACATAGAGGGAGACATCACCATTGATGAGGACAAGCCCATCACTAAGAAAAGGATGGAGTACACAAGAGATCCCACTCATCATGAGATCCCTGAGATTCCTCAAGGGATGAATTTTCCTCCACAAGACTATTGGGGGCAACTAAACACCTCCCTAGGAGAGTTGAGTTCCAATATGGGACAACTAAGGGTGGAGCACCAAGAACACTCCATTCTCCTCCATGAAATTAGAGAAGAACAAAGAATCATGAGAGAGGAGCAACAAAGGCAAGGAAGAGACATTGAGGAGCTCAAGCACTCCATAGGACCTTCAAAAGCAAGGAAGAGCCGCCATCACTGAGGTGGACCCATTCCTTGATTTCCTTGTTCTTTATTCCTTTGTTTTTCGAATTTTAGTGCTTTATGTTATCCATGCTTGTGTCTTATGATCATTAGTGTCTTAGTGTCTATGCCTTAAAGTTATGAATGTCCTATGAATCCATCACCTTTCTTGAATAAAATTGTGCTTAATTGAAAAAGGAAGAATTGCATGAATTTTGAATTTTATAATAGTTTAATTATTTTGATGTGGTGGCAATATTTTTGTTCTCTGAATGTATGCTTAAACAGTGCATATGTATCTTGAATTTGTGGTTCATGAATGTTGGCTCTTGAAAGAATGATGAAAAAGGAGACATGTTATTGAGGATCTGAAAAATCAATAAAATGATTCTTGAAGCAAGAAAAAGCATTGCTATTCAAAAAAAAAAAAAAAAAAAAAAAAAAAAAACCGAAAAAAAAGAGAAAAAAAAAGAAAACGAAAAAAAAATAAGAGTTGTGATCCAAGGCAAATAAGAGTGTGCTTAAGAACCCTGGACACCTCTAATTGGGGACTTTAGCAAAGCTAAGTCACAATCTGAAAAGGTTCACCCAATTATGTGTCTGTGGCATGTATGTATCCGGTGGTAATACTGGAAAGACAGAGTGCTTTGGGCCACAGCCAAGACTCAATAAATAGCTATGTTCAAGAATCATCATACTTTACTAGGAGAATCATTAACACTATCTGGATTCTAAGTTCCTAAAGAAGCCAACCATTCTGAATTTCAAAGGATAGATTGAGATGCCAAAACTGTTCAGAGGCAAAAAGTTAAAAGCCCCGCTCATCTAATTAATACTGATCTTCACAGATGTTTTTGGAATTCATTGCATATTCTCTTCCTTTTATCTTATCTGATTTTCAGTTGCTTGGGGACAAGCAACAATTTAAGTTTGGTGTTGTGATGAGCGGATAATTTGTATGCTTTTTGGCATTGTTTTTAGTATGTTTTTGATATGATCTAGTTAGTTTTTAGTATATTTTTATTAGTTTTTAGTTAAAATTCACTTTTCTGGACTTTACTATGAGTTTGTGTGTTTTTCTGTGATTTCAGGTATTTTCTGGCTGAAATTGAGGGACCTGAGCAAAATCTGATCCAGAGACCAAAAAGGACTGCAGATGCTGTTGGATTCTGACCTCCCTGCACTCGAAGCGGATTTTCTGGAGCTACAGAAGCCCAATTGGCGCGCTCTCAACGGCGTTGGAAAGTAGACATCCTGGGCTTTCCAGCAATATATGATAGTCCATACTTTGCCCAAGATTTGATGGCCCAAACCGGCGTTCAAAGTCACCTCAAGAAATCCCAGCGTTAAACGCTGGAACTGGCACCCAAATGGGAGTTAAACGCCCAAACTGGCACCAAAGCTGGCGTTTAACTCCAAGAAGAGTCTCTACACGAAATTTGCTTCATTGCTCAGCCCAAGCACACACCAAGTGGGCCCGGAAGAGGATTTTTATGTCATTTACTCATTTCTGTACACCTTAGGCTACTAGTTTTCTATAAGTAGGACCTTTTACTATTGTATTTATCATCTGGGGATTATTTTAGATCCTTTGATCACTTTGGGGAGGCTGGCCTCACGGCCATGCCTAGACCTTATGCTTATGTATTTTCAACGGTGGAGTTTCTACACACCATAGATTAAGGTGTGGAGCTCTGCTGTACCTCGAGTATTAATGCAATTACTATTGATCTTTCATTCAATTCCGCTTGTTCTTGTTCCAAGATATCACTTGTTCTTCAACTTGATGAAGGTGATGATTGACGCCCATCACCATTCTCACTCATGAACAAAGTGACTGACAACCACTCTTGTTCTACAAGCATTTGAGGCTTAGTGAATATCTCTTGGATTTCTGATTGCACGATGCATGGTTGATCGCCTGACAACCGAGTGCTCACCTGACAAACGAGCCAGCCATTCCGTGAGATCAGAGTCTTCGTGGTATAGGCAAGAACTGATGGCAGCATTCAAGAGAACCCGGAAGGTCTAACCTTGTCTGTGGTATTCTGAGTAGGATTCAATGATTGAATGACTGTGACGTGCTTCAAACCTGTAACCTACTGGGCGTTAGTGACAGACGCAAAAGAGTTATTCTATTCCGGTAGGGGAGGGAACCACACCGGTGATTGGCAGCACTGTGACAGAGTGTATGCATTAGCTTTCACTGCGAGGATGGGAGGTAGCTGCTGACAACAGTGAGACCCTACACGAGCTTGCCATGGAAAGGAGTAAGAAAGGATTGGATGAAGGCAGTAGGAAAGCAGAGAGACGGAAGGGAATGCATCTTCGTGCGTTTATCTGAAGTTCCTACCAATGAATTACATAAGTATCTCTATCCTTATCTTTTATGTTATTTTCGTTCATCACCATATACATCTGAGTTTGCCTGACTAAGATTTACAAGATGACCATAGCTTGCTTCAATACTAACAATCTCCGTGGGATCGACCCTTACTCACGTAAGGTTTATTACTTGGACGACCCAGTGCACTTGCTGGTTAGTTGTGCGAAGTTGTGTAATGCCATGGTATTGAGCCACCAAGTTCTTGGAGCCATTACCGGGGATTATTTGAGTTGTGAAAAAGTATTGTTCACAATTTCGCGCACCATTCCTCAAGGGATGCACTTTCCTCCACAAGACTATTGGGAACAACTAAACACCTCCCTAGGAGAATTGAGTTCCAACATGGGACAACTAAGGGTGGAGCACCAAGAACACTCCATTCTCCTCCATGAAATTAGAGAAGATCAAAGAATCATGAGAGAGGAGCAACAAAGACAAGGAAGAGACATTGAGGAGCTCAAGCACTCCATAAGACCTTCAAGAGGAAGAACAAGCCGCCATCACTAAGGTGGACCCGTTCTTTAATCTCCTTGTTCTTTATTTTCTTGTTTTTCGAATTTTAGTGCTTATGTTTATCTATGTTTGTGTCTTATGATCATTAGTGTCTATGCCTTAAAGTTATGAGTGTCCTATGAATCCATCACCTTTCTTAAACAAATGTTCTTAATTGAAAAAGAATAGAATTGCATGAATTTTGAATTTTATAGCAGTTTAATTATTTTGATGTGGTGGCAACACTTTTGTTCTCTGAATGTATGCTTGAACAGTGCATATATCTTTTGAATTTGTGGTTCATGAATGTTGGCTCTTGAAAGAATGATGAAAAAGGAGACATGTTACTGAGGATTTGAAAAATCATAAAAATGATTCTTGAAGCAAGAAAAAGCAGTGAATACAAAAAAAAAAGAGAAGAAAGCAAGCGGAAAAAAAACCGAAAAAAAAAGAAAAAAAAAAGAGAAAGAAAAAGAAAGAAATAAAGTTGTGATCCAAGGCAATAAGAGTGTGCTTAAGAACCCTGGACACCTCTAATTGGGGACTTTAGCAAAGCTGAGTCACAATCTGAAAAGGTTCACCCAATTATGTGTCTGTGGCATGTATGTATCCGGTGGTAATACTGGAAGACAGAGTGCTTTGGGCCACGGCCAAGACTCATGAAGTAGCTATGTTCAAGAATCATCATACTTAACTAGGAGAATCAATAACACTATCTGGATTCTAAGTTCCTAAAGAAGCCAATCATTTTGAATTCCAAAGGATAAAGTGAGATGCCAAAACTATTCAGAGGCAAAAAGCTAAAAGCCCCGCTCATCTAATTAATACTGATCTTCATAGATGTTTTTGGAATTCATTGCATATTCTCTTCTCTTTATCCTATTTGATTTTCAGTTGCTTGGGGACAAGCAACAATTTAAGTTTGGTGTTGTGATGAGCGGATAATTTGTACGCTTTTTGGCATTGTTTTTAGTATGTTTTTAGTATCTTTTAGTTAGTTTTTAGTATATTTTTATTAGTTTTTAGTTAAAATTCACTTTTCTGGACTTTACTATGAGTTTGTGTGTTTTTCTGTGATTTCAGGTATTTTCTGGCTGAAATTGAGGGATCTGAGCAAAAATCTGATCCAGAGACTCAAAAGGACTGCAGATGCTGTTGGATTCTGACCTCCCTGCACTCGAAGAGGATTTTCTGGAGCTACAGAAGCCCAAACGGCGTTGGAAAGTAGACATCCTGGGCTTTCCAGCAATATATGATAGTCCATACTTTGCCCAAGATTTGATGGCCCAAACCGGCGTTCAAAGTCACCCTCAGAAATCCCAGCGTTAAACGCCGGAACTGGCACCAAAATGGGAGTTAAACGCCCAAACTGGCATAAAAGCTGGCGTTTAACTCCAAGAAGAGTCTCTACATGAAAATGCTTCATTGCTCAGCCCAAGCACACACCAAGTGGGCCCGGAAGTGGATTTTTATGTCATTTACTTATCTCTGTACACCCTAGACTACTAGTTCTCTATATATAGGACCTTTGACTATTGTATTTTCATCTTGGTTCTTCTGGTTCCCTCTCTGGGGCCGAAACCAATGATCACTCTTGTTCTTATGTATTTTCAACGGTGGAGTTTCTACACACCATAGATTAAGGTGTGGAGCTCTGCTGTACCTCGAGTATTAATGCAATTACTATTGTTCTTCTATTCAATTCTGCTTGTTCTTGTTCCAAGATATCACTTGTTCTTCAACTTGATGAATGTGATGATCCGTGATACTCATCATCATTCTCACTTATGAACAAAGTGACTGACAACCACTTCTGTTCTACAAGCAACAAGGCTCTAGTGTTTATCTCTTGGATTCTTTAACCGGAATCTTCGTGGTATAGGCGAGAACTGATGGCGGCATTCAAGAGAATCCGGAAGGTCTAACCTTGTCTGTGGTATTCTGAGTAGGATTCAATGATTGAATGACTGTGACGTGCTTCAAACTCCTAGCAGGCGGGGCGTTAGTGACAGACGCAAAAGAATCGCTGGATTCTATTCCGGCCTGACCGAGAACCGACAGCTGATTAGCCATATGCTGTGACAGAGCATAGGAACATTTTCACTGAGAGGATGGGAGGTAGCCACTGACAACGGTGAAACCCTTGCATAAGCTTGCCATGGAAAGGAGTAAGAAGGATTGGATGAAGACAGTAGGAAAGCAGAGAGACGGAAGGGAAGGCATCTTCATACGCTTATCTGAAGCTCTCACCAATGATATACATAAGTATCTCTATCTTTATCTTTATGCTTTATTCATCATCTATACCCATTTGAGTCTGCCTGACTAAGATCTACAAGGTGACCATAGCTTGCTTCATACCAACAATCTCCGTGGGATCGACCCTTACTCGCGTAAGGTTTATTACTTGGACAACCCAGTGCACTTGCTGGTTAGTTGTGCGAAGTTGTGTTAATGCCATGGTATTGAACACTAAGTTTTTGGGGTTCATGACCGGGGATTATGAGAGTTGTGAAAAGTATTGTTCACAATTTCGTGCACCAGATACCAACCTTGTTTTAAATTGGAAAAAATGCCATTTTATGGTTACAGAAGGAGTGGTCCTTGGTCATAAAATTTCAAAAAAGGGCATAGAAGTAGACAGGGCAAAGGTAGAGGTGATTGAAAAGTTACCTCCACCTTGCAATGTCAAAGCAATCAGAAGCTTTTTGGGACATGCTAGTTTTTATAGGAGGTTTATTAGAGACTTCTCTAAGGTTGCCAAGCCATTGAGCAACCTACTTGTCTCTAATGTGCCTTTTGTTTTTGATAATGAATGCATGTTAGCCTTTGAGGAGCTTAAGAACAAACTTTCCTCTGCACCTATCATAGCACCACCATGTTAGGATCTACCCTTTGAGTTGATATGTGATGCATCAGATTTTGCTGTGGGTGCTATTTTAGGACAGAAGAAGGATAAATTAGTGCATGTCATTTATTATGCCAGCAAGGTTCTTAATGAAAATAAAAGGAACTACACCACTACAGAGAAGGAATTACTTGCCATTGTCTTTGCTTTTGATAAATTTAGATCATATCTCATTGGTTCTAAAGTAATTGTATTCACTGATCATGCAACACTCAAATACTTGCTTACAGAACAAGAATCCAAGCCAAGGCTAATAAGATGGATCCTACTACTCCAAGAGTTTGACATCGAAATTAAGGATAGGAGTGGAGCAGAGAACAAAGTTGCTGACCACCTCTCAAGAATCCTACAAGAGAAAGAAGGAGCACACCATCTTGCAGTGAATGAAAGCTTCCTGGATGAGCAATTGATGATGATACAAGAGACACCTTGATTTGCTGACATAGCCAATTTCAAGGCCATTGGGAAACTACCAACTAACATCAACAAACATATGAAAAGAAAGTTCATCAAAGATGCTAAATACTATATCTGGGATGAGCCATACTTGTTCAAAAAGTGTGCTGATGGGATTTTGAGGAGGTGTATATCCCATGGAGAAGGACAAGAGGTGCTTTGGCAATGTCATGGATCTGCATATGGAGGCCACTTTAGTGGAGAAAGAATAGCAGCCAAAGTGCTCCAATGTGGATTCTACTGGCCAAGCATTTTCAAGGATGCAAAGGACTTGGTGTCAAGGTGTGATGAATGCCAGAGGGCTGGCAATTTACCCAGGAATAATGAGATTCCACAGAGATTTATAATGGAGCTAGAACTATTCGATGTATGGGGGATTGACTTCCTGGGGCCTTTCCCATCCTCCTACTCAAATAGTTATATACTTGTGGCTATAGATTATGTGTCAAAGTGGGTGGAGGCTATTGCCACCACCACAAATGACAACAAGGTTGTAATGAGCTTCTTAAGAAAGAATATTTTCAGCAGGTTCGGAGTTCCCAGAGCACTCATTAGTGATGGAGGGACACATTTCTACAATAAACAACTGGAAGCACTCCTTATCAGATATGGAGTCAAACACAAGGTGACAACCCCTTATCATCCACAGACCAACGGGCAAGCAGAGATTCCCAACAGGGAGCTAAAAGGAATTCTCGAAAAAACTGTTGGAAGCTCAAGGAAGGACTGGTCTAAGAAACTAGACGATGCTTTATGGGCCTACAGGACAGCGTTCAAGACCCCCATTGGGATGTTACCATACCAACTAGTATTTGGCAAGGCTTGCCACTTGCCAGATGAACTGGAGCATAGAGCCTTCTGGACTCTAAAACTACTGAATTTTGATGAGCAAGCTGCTGGAGAAAAGAGGCTGAGGTAACTCAACGAGCTGGAAGAATTTAGGAACCAAGCATATAAAAATGCAAAGATCTACAAAGAGAACACAAAAAGATGGCATGATCAAAAGATAGCAAAGAGGGAGTTCACTGAAGGACAAAAGGTGTTATTGTACAATTCTAGAATTAGGTTCTTCCCTGAGAAGCTTAAGTCTAGATGGTCTGGACCCTTCACCATCATCAAAGTGTACCCCTATGGTCAAGTGGAGCTCATGGAGGACAAAAAATAGAGAACCTTCACTGCAAATGGCCATAGACTCAAGCATTACTTGGGGGACTCACTGGATGAAAGAAGAGTGAGCTATCACCTCAACTGAAAAAGGAAGAACGTCAAGCTAGTGACGATAAAGAAGCACTGGTTGGGAGGTAACCCAACACTTTATATCCTTTTGATTTATTATTTTATTAGAAGTAGATTGTAAATATTAACTTAGGAAGTTAATTTCAATTTTGATAGTTAAGATAGCTTTGTGAGTTAAATTGTGTGCTATTTTTGGAAGTGCAGCTGAATGAAAGCATTTACTAATGATGATGAGTGATTGGGCTAAGAACTAGCTAAAAAGCTAAGTTTGGTGTGGCCACTCACCAACTTGATCTAGGCTTACAATCATTTGGATAAATTAAATTTTTTTAGGAGTAAGCCCAGAGATTAAGTTTGGTGTGGCCACTACCATATGAGAATCAATCAACAAGCCCAATACCACTCAATGTGGAAGCATTTAATACATTGGTGGAGGCTTGAATAAGAATTTTAATGTGTTCAGGGGAGATTAGACGCAAAGAATGTGAAAGGATTGAAATTATTTCTTCCCCATGAACACATTAAAAACCTAATGATGAACCCAATTTATTGAGATGCATATGAATTAAGTTTGGTGTCCCAAGGGACACCCATCAGTTGCATTCCCATTCACTAGCATTAAAAAGGAATGTGGAGGATCATTTTGTCATTACTAATGGGGTTTTTGTTTTCTTTTTTTTTCAGGAGATTGAATGGGGCCCACTTGATAGATAACAAGGAGGTCAAAGTGTACTTACACTTTGGAACTCAACATCTTCAGAGAGCACAGCGGGATAAGGGTCGGCGCCTCTTCCCACGCTAGGCACCACTCTCCAAGTGGAAAACATTGAATTCCCTTCTTTTCCCACCATCAAACCACACCTTTCACTCCTATAAATCCCCTACCCTCCCTATTCCATCCACATAACAAAGTCATAGAGCCCTTTCCTTCTTCTCTCGTTCTTCTTTTTCTTTATCTTTCTACTTGATTGGGACAATCAAGTGCTAAGTTTGGTGTTGAGGCAAAACCTTATTTTACTTGTGTTTCTTCGTAACACTCCATTAATATCTTAGAACCCTCAAACACTCTCTCTCTGTCTCTCTCTCCACCCAATGGCACCACCAAGATCCTCAACCTCAAAGAAAAGAAAGACTAAAGAACCAACCTCAGGTTACTCAAGCTCAAACTTCAATGAGTACAAATTCCTCTCAGCATTCAACCAAAACCAATTCTATGGTTGCGTGAGTGAGAGAGATGTCATCCCAGAGGTCGGCTTTCAACTAGAAAGGAATGAGCACCTTGAAATCAACATTGAGGTCAACAACAGGGGCTGGGCACTCTTCTGCAACCCACCAAAGAAAGTGGTGGAAGGAGTGGTAAGGGAGTTTTATGCCAATGCCGTGCCACAGCCAGGGCAAACTTATGGGTATATTAGCTATGTGAGGGGGAAGACCATTGACTATAGTCCCTCTAACATAGAGAGGGTGCTGATGGTGAAAAGGGTCAACTCCACTCGAAGTTATGAGGAGAGGATAAAGCTACCAGACCCAGGATCTGATGAAATCCTGAATGAAATTTGTGTACTAAATGTGCAGTGGATCAATGACAAAGATGGAAAACCGAACCAGCTGAGGAGAAGGGACTTGAGCCCCCAAGCTAGGAGGTGGTTAGACTTTGTGAGAAGGTCTTTGATCCCTACATTAAACATATCTGAGGTGACCAAGGAGAGGGTTGTACTTATATACAGTATAATGAAGGGAGAGGACGTGAATGTTGGAGAGTTGATTGCCAACAACATCAACAAAATACTGAAAAGCACTAATGAGAGCACAAGATTGGCATTCCCCAGCATCATACAAGAGCTATGTGATGATGTTGGAGTTGAGAAGGTGATTGGTGCACGAAAAATCACACTCACACTATGTAATTTCACACAACTAACCAGCAAGTGCACTGGATCGTCCAAGTAATACCTTATGTGAGTAACGGTCGAATCCCATAGAGATTGTTGGCTTGAAGCAAGCTATGGTTATTTTATTATTCTTAGTCAGGATACCGATAGGGTTCTTTAGTTTCAGTTGTAAAAAGTGAAAGAGCATGAAAAGAGTAATGGTTACGCTGTAATGGAGAATGTGTTGGAGTTTTGGAGATGCTTTGTCTTCTGAATCTCTGCTTTCCTACTGTCATCTTCTTCATGCACGCAAGGTTCCTTCTATGGCAAGCTGTGTGTTGGTGATCACCATTGTCAATGGCTACCATCCGTCCTCTCAGTGAAAATGGTCCAGGTGCGCGGTCACCGCACGTCTAATCATCTGTCGGTTCTCGATCATGTCGGAATAGGATCCATTGATCCTTTTGCATCTGTCACTACACCTAACGCTCATGAGTTTAAAGCTCGTCACAGTCATCCAATCCCTGAATCCTACTCGGAATACCACAGACAAGGTTTAGACTTTCCGGATTCTCAAGGATGCTGCCAATGGATTCTAGCTTATACCACGAAGACTCTGATTAAGGAATCTAAGAGATACTCATTCAATCTAATGTAGAACGGAGGTGGTTGTCAGGCACGCATTCATAGGTTGAGAATGGTGATGAGTGTCACGGATCATCACCTTCTTCATATTGAAGCGCGAATGAATATCTTAGATAGAAACAAGCGTGTTTGAATAGGAAACAGAAATAATTGCATTAATTCATCGTGACGCTGCAGAGCTCCTCACCCCCAATAATGGAGTTTAGAGACTCATGCCATCAAAGAGTACAAAGTTCAAATCTAAAATGTCATGAGATACAAAATAAGTCTTTAAAAGTTGCATAAATACTAAACTAGTGAACTAGGTTTACAGAAAATGAGTAAACTAAGATGGATAGTGCAGAAATCCACTTCTGGGACCCACTTGGTGTGTGCTGGGGCTGAGACTTAAGCTTCTTACATGCCTGGGCTGTTTCTGGAGTTAAACTTTAGGTTGTAACCTATTTCTGGTGTTTAACTCCAACTTGCAACCTGTTTCTGGCGTTAAACGCCAGAATGCAACATGAAACTGGCGTTAAACGCCAGTTTACGTCATTTATCTTCGGACAAAGTATAAACTATTATATATTTCTTGAAAGCCCTGGATGTCTACTTTCCAACCCAATTGAGAGCGCACCAATTGGACTCTTGTAGCTCCAAAAAATCCATTCCAAGTGCAGGGAGGTTAGAATCCAACAGCATCAGCAGTCCTTTTTCAGCCTAAATCATATTTTTGCTCAGCTCCCTCAATTTCAGCCAGAAAATACCTGAAATCACAGAAAAATACACAAAGTCATATTAAAGTCTAGAATTATGAATTTTGCCTAAAAACTAATAAAAATATACTAAAAACTAACTATAACATACTAAAATCTATATGAAATTATCCCCAAAAAGCGTATAAAATATCCGATCATCACAACATCAAACTTAAACTGTTGCTTGTCCCCAAGCAACTAGATAAATAAAATAGGATAAAAACAAATCAAGAAGCAATAGTATCTCAGAGTTTAAGTGAAGCTCAGATTCTAATTAGATGAGCGGGACTAGTAGCTTTTTGCTTCTGAACAGTTTTGGCATCTCACTTTATCCGTTGAAATTTAGAATGATTGGCATCCATAGGAACTCAGATTTCAGATAGTATTATTGATTCTCCTAGTTTAGTATGTTGATTCTTGAACACAGCTACTTTATGAATCTTGGTCGTAGCCCTAAGCACTTTGTTTTCCAATATTACCACCGGATACATAAATGCCACAGACACATAACTGGGTGAACCTTTTCAGATTGTGATTTGGCTTTGCTAAAGTCCCCAATTAGAGGTGTCCAGAGTTCTTAAGCACACTCTTTTGCCTTGGATCGCGACTTTAACCACTCAGTCTCAAGCTTTTCACTTGGACCTACATGCCACAAGCACATGGTTAGGGACAACTTGATTTAGCCGCTTAAGCCTGGATTTATTTTCTTGGGCCCTCCTATCCATTGATGCTCAAAGCCTTGGATCCTTTTCATCCTTGCCTTTTGGTTTAAAGGGCTATTGGATTTTTCTACCTCTTTTGCTTCTCCCTATTTTTTTCTTGCTTCAAGAATCAATTTCATGATTTTTTAGATCAGCAATAATATTTCTCTTGTTCATCATTCTTTCAGAAGCTAACAATTTTAACATTCATAAAATTCAATATAAAAAATATGCACTGTTCAACCATTCATTTAGAAGACAAAAAGTATTGCCACCACATATGAATAATTAGAATTTTCCTTATTAAGAACTCGAAAAAAATATTGCCTCTTTATTCTAAAAATCTACTATTTTATTCATGTTTGATGATAATGAGAAAAATAAATTATAGCTTAATTGGAGATAAAATCAAAATAGATATACTAATTACTACTACTCATATATAAATTCTAAGGTAAATTCCTATAAGAACAACTATCACAGAGTTAAGGCTAAGATTAGGACTCAAGAACCTTTATTTTGGGAGGTGGATGCTCCTTTAATCTGTGGGGTGCTAGGCCTTTCAAGAGATAGCTTCTGACGCTTCAGTTGCCTCAGTTCATGCCCTTGCTCTTCTTGTTCCCTAAGCAGTTTGCAAAGCATGCTATTTTGATTTTGCTGTTCTTCATTGAGTTGTTCCATAGCTTCTTGCAACTTAGTGACAGATGCTTCAACACGCTCCCAGTATTCAATTTGAGGGATTTTTGGGAGGAACTCTTGTGCTCTCCTCTTGATGGGGTCATCCTGCACTTGTTGTCCTTCCATTGACTTTTTGGTGATTGGTCGCTCAACTGAGATATACTCAGTTACCCCATCTTCACCCCAGCATCTTTACATAGCATAGAGATTAAGCTTGGATAAGCCAATATGGCATCTTTGGAGTTCTTGTTTGCAATTGTGTAAAGTTCACAAGAAATCAGCTGATGAACTTTCACTTCTTTTCCCAACATAATGCAATGGATCATTACAGCTCTTTTGATGGTGACTTCAGAGCGGTTGCTAGTGGGCAGTATAGAACGCCTAATGAAGTCCAGCCAGCCTCTGGCGACTGGTTTGAGATCTTCTCTCTTGAGTTGATTTAGGACACCCTTTGTGCCAGTTGTCCACTTGGTTCCAAGGAGGCATATGTCCTCTAGAATTTCGTCCAAGCCCTTATTTGTTCTCATTATTCTCCTATTAAAGATCTCCCTGATTTTGTCAAGGTGAAGGTGAACAATCTTTCCTCTGACGAGAGTTCGATAGTCATAGAAGGCGGGTCCAGCTAATCTCTGCCTGTTTGTTTGCCACAGATTAAAGTAAAATTCCTGAACCATGTTCCTTCCCACCTTTATTTCAGGATTAGCTAGGATTTCCCAGCTCCTATTTTGAATTTGCTCTTGGATCTCCGGATATTCATCTTCTTTAAGATCAAATTTGACTTCCGGGATCACTGACCTTAGGCCCATTATTTTGTAGTAATGGTCTGAATATTCTTTGGTTAAGAACTTCCCTTGATTCCAAAGTGGTTTTGGAATATTCTCTTTCTTTCCTCTTGGAGTGGTTTATTTTTCCTTAGGAGCCATGATCTTAGTGGGTATGGCTTAGTGATCACGGATAAACACACCAAACTTAGAGGTTTGCTTGTCCTCAAGAAAAAGAAAGGAAAGGAGAGGGATAGAAGGAGAGCTAATTTCAAATTGTGCTGGAGAGGAGAGAGGCCGAACGTGGATTTAAAAGGGGAGGGTGGGTGGGTTTTCGAAAATTTTGAAAAAGATAAGATAGAAGATATGTTTTGTAAAAGATAAGTATGATGGGAAAAAGATGTAATTTTAAATTTGAAAAGTTATGAAAGATATTTGAAAAAGATAAATCTGAATTTTGAAAAGAGGATATGATGAATTAATTAAAAAAAGATTTGAGAAGAATTTAAAAAGATAATTGAGTTTTGAAAAAGATTTGAAAAGAAGTTGGAGAGGATTTGAAAAAGGATTTGTGTTATGAATTAAGATACATTTGATATTTTTGAAAAAAGGATTTGAAAAATTAGGATCGAAAATTTTTGGAATTGAAGTTTGGAATATGAGAGTTTGTATTATGTTTATGCAAGAAATCATGAATTGAAACATAAAAAATGGAAAAAGTTTGAATTGAAAACAAATTTACCTCATCCCCACAATCCTGTGAACTCATGCAATTGAAAAATTAATATGAACCTATAAAAATCAATTAATTGAAAAATAAGCTTTGTTAATGGCTGGGTTGGCTCCCAACAAGCGCTTTTTTATTGTCTTTAGCTGGACTATTACTGAGCTTTAATCAAGTCTCAGTTTTGAGCATTCTTGCTTAAAATTGCTTTCAAGATAATGTTTGACTCTCTGTCCATTAACAATGAACTTTTTGTTAGAATCATTATCCTGAAGCTCTATGTATCCATACGGTGACACACTTGTAATCACATATGGTCCTCTCCACCGGAATTTCAATTTTCCAGGGAATAATCTGAGCCTAGAATTAAACAGCAGAACTTTCTGCCCTGGCTCAAAGACTCTGGATGACAACTTCTTATCATGCCATTTTTTTGCTTTCTCTTTGTAAATTTTTGCATTTTCGAAAGCATTGAGTTTGAATTCCTCTAGCTCATTTAACTGGAGCAATCGTTTTTCTCCAGCTAACTTGGCATCAAGGTTTAGGAATTTGGTTACCCAATAGTCCTTATGCTCCAGTTCCACTGGCAAGTGACAGGCTTTTCCATACACAAGCTGGTATGGAGAAGTTCCTATAGGAGTCTTGAATGCTGTTCTGTATGCCCACAGAGCATCATCCAAGCTTCTTGCCCAATCCCTTCTGCGGTTAATCACAGTCCGTTTCAGGATTCTTTTAAGTTCTCTATTAGAGACTTCAATTTGCCCATTTGTCTGTGGATGATATGGAGTAGCTACCCTGTGGCTAACTCCATATCGAACCAAAGCAAAGTAAAGCTGTTTATTGCAGAAATGAGTGCCCCCATCATTGATTAGTACTCTAGAGATACCAAATCTGCTGAAGATGTATTTTTGGAAGAATTTTAGCACTATCTTAGTGTCATTAGTGGGTGTTGCAATAGCTTCCACCTATTTGGATATATAATCCACTGCCACCAGAATATAAGTGTTTGAGTATGATGGTGGGAAAGGCCCCATGAAGTCAATACCCCATACATCAAACAACTCAATCTCTAAGATCCCTTGTTGAGACATGGCATAACTGTGAGGCAGATTGCCAGATCTTTGGCAACTGTCATAATTAAGTACAAACACTTGAGAGTCTTTATAGAGAGTAGGCCAGTAGAAGCCACATTGGAGGACTCTTGTGGCTGTTCACTCACTTCCAAAATGTCCTCCATACTGTGATCCATGGCAGTGCCAGAGGATCTTTTGTGCTTCTTCTTTAGGCACACATCTACGGATTACTCTGTCTGCACATCTCTTGAAGAGACATGGTTCGTCCCAAAGATAGTATTTTTCATCCGTGATCAATTTCTTTGATTGCTGCCTACTTTACTCTTTGGGTATTGTTCCGAGGGTTACCTAAAACTGGAGGTCGATCTTGGACGAGATCTTCTGTGCTGGCTGGAGCGGTTGTGTCCGACTTGTTGGACTTGGTGGTAGTGCTGATCCTTCGTCCCCGAAGGGTAGGGGGTACTTGCAAGGGACTCTGATGCTTAAGTTAGCGAGGGTATTGAGCAGGTATTGAATAGAATCAGAGTATGAGTTATACCTGGGTGCTCCAGTGTATTTATAATGGTGAGATGTGATTTTCTTTGGATAAGATAAGTTAGTTATCTTATCTTATCTTATCTTTTGTCGAGGTCAGCTTATCTTCCATGGAACCGCCCTTATCTCTATAGGCTTGGGCTGCCTTTGGATCGGGGTCGTATTCCTTGAGTTGGGCCCTTCTTTGGACTTTCCTGTTGATTTGGCCGAGTTCTTTACAAAGAAGTCGGTCCGCTTGACCTAAAGAGGTCGGTCGCTTTGCTACTGAACATCCTGGCTCGGACAGCTCGACCTAGGGTATGAACAGTGCCCCTGCTTTAGCTCGGTCTTCTTTTTTGAGGTCGAGTCCTTGACTTCGGTCCTTCTCTAGTGAAGCCAAACTCAAGCAATTTGTCGATTCCTTTGTAGAAGCTTTTTGAATATAGAACGTTTTTCTCTAAAAGCGCGTGCTTTTATATCAGCGCTTTGGGAACGTGCGAGGGTTTAATACCTTCATTAATTGGTATTAATTGCCCCGTTTTTCCTTATGGCCTTTTATTTTGAATTTGCGATCAGAAACGGTTTCCCTTCTTTGCTCCTCTTCGTAACTTCTCCCTTCATTCTGTCACTCTCTATCTTTCGCCCACATTTTGCTTTTCTTGTGTTACGGCGTCGTTCAGTGATCGGTGATTCCGTCTCTCCATCTCCAACTTTTCTGAAGCTTCCTGCTTTTTTCCAGGTTGGTTCCATTTTCTTTTCATTTTGCTTTGTCTTTAATTCTCTGGTAAATTGTTGATATTTTCTTGAATGTCAAAAAAGTTTGAACCTTTCTTATGATCTTGTGTTTTCTTGTCGCTGTAATGTGTTTTTTCTTCTTCGCGTATTCCCGGTGTTTCTTCTTTGCGGTTTCCCAGGGGTTTGCATGTTCTATTGTTGCTTCTGGCTGTTATTTTTGGAAAAATTGTCTCTTGCTCCTTAATTTCAAAAGATCCTTGTTGCTGTACCTCTGTGGGAGATAATGATATTTTGCTTGGAGTGCATTTTCTTGACTTCCTCTTGATACTTTTTAGGGTTTTTGCTTGAGTCTGCAAAATGTTGTGTTTTTGACGATTTTCTGCTTGGTGTTGTTGACAATGCTCTTTGCTGGTAGACTGTAGAAAGATAGTGGCTTTAATGATTTTTGTGTTTGTACTTTCCTTTTTCGAAATGCTTTGTTTGTTTGAAGTCTTCTTTTCTTGTTTGAGAGATGCTGGGATGCGAGCTGTAGATTTTTCCTGAAAACCTTGCTTTGTTACTGCCTCCAAAGGATTCCCCAGGACTTTGGTTTGAGTCTTGGGGTTTTCCTTTTCTGTTTGTTCGCCTGTGTCGTATTAATCGAGTTGTTTTGTCCTTCGTCCGAGATGTTTTTAATAATCCCATCTTCTTTTCTTATTGTAGGATTAGTTGGCCTCATGTCTTCTCGCAATAACATTGTAGAGATGTCTTCCAGAGTTCTCGAGGGGATGTCCGATTGGCTGGACTCCCTTGTCTTGATGTGTGTCTTTGTTGTGGATGCTGAATTTTGCGTAGAGCTGAGGAAGTGTCATAGGATCTGTGGTAATGGTGCCCGGGAGAGGGATTATGAGCTTGTCGCTCCTGATTCTGATGAAAGGGTTTGTTTTCCTACCTCCATCAAGGGAGAGCGTCCCTTCTTCTATGCCTATGAATATTTCTTCAGTTAGTTGGACATTACTTTTCCTTTTACTACTTTCGAGACCGACCTATTGTGGTCGTGTAACATTGCCCCATCTCAGCTTCACCCGAATTCTTGGGGTTTTGTCAAGATCTTTCAGATACTTTGCCAAGAGTTAGGCATAACACCTTCTCAGACTCTTTTCCTTTATCTGTTTGTTTCTGCCAAGCCTGGTGGTTCTTCCAAAAAGAAAGCTTCCTGGGTTTCTTTCAGGTCTGCCCAGGGCCATAAAGTTTTTGCCATGTATGACGAGTCCTTTAAGGATTTTAAGAATTACTTCTTTAGAGTTTGTGCTGTCGAGGGGGCCCGCCCCTTTTTCTTGATGAAAATGATGAGCCTTCTTTCCCTCTAGAGTGACAGAAGGATGTGAGAGTGTCTCGGTATACATGGGAGATGCTTTGATGAGGTTGAGCGTGCTTTTGTTGTTGTTCTTGAAGATTTATGGGGGGAACCACCCCATCTTGATACAAAAAGGTTTTTGAATGATCCGTCCTTGGTTCGGACTGTTTTGGGTACTTGTCTGACTTGTTTCTGTACTTGTTTTCTTAGTTTTGCTTCCTCTTCTTGTGATTGTAACCTTTTACTATGGTTGATTCTGTATTTGCAGAGATGTCAAAAAACAATGACTCCATGAAGGCCTTCAAAAAGGCAAAGAAGGCAACTGCTGCTCAAAATATCTCGGCCAAGGTGGCCGGAGAGGGATCTTCTCAGGTTCCAGTAAAACCTCCTGTGCCGAGTTCTCCCGGGCCGAGGAAAGCAATTCCTATTCCTCGGGTTCGTCTGGTCGATCCTCCACAGATTTCTGCCGCTGCTTCTGGTGCTCCTCCTAGTAAGAAGCAAAAAACAATTGAGCCTTTCAACCTTGATGCTCCTGACTTTGATGCGGTCGAGTTTGTAGATCAATAAATCGGTCCTTATGGTGTCCTCCCTATGGATGACGTGTCACTTCTTCATCATTTTGATTATATAACTCGAAGTAGTATCAAGATGGCACACATGGGAGTGGCCCTATATCGAACTGCTCAAAGTCTTCTTCTCCATGCCACCAAAGCTTTTATGGAGGAGGCCAAACAGGAGTTTGATTGGATAAAAGGCTTGAAGGAGGAGCTTGAAGTGAAGGTGGCCAAGTTGGAAAAAGATCTGGAGAATGAGAAGGCGAGTTCCCTCTCTTTGGCTGCCTCTGTAAGGCTAGCTGAAGACACGGCACTGAGGCATAAGGATAGTTATGTCATATCTTATCAGGAGGGAATGCGTCTGAAGGAGGAGTTGGAGAACATCTGAGCTGATTACTCCGAGCTCTAGGGTCATCTTGTTGGCAGTGTAACTGCTGCCTATGAGAACCTGAAGGAGCAGGTTTGGGTTATTGCTCCTGAGGCCGATCTTACTCTCTTCAGACTGGACAATGTTGTGAGGGATGGTAAGATTGTCCCTGATGACCAGGATGATGATGATGTTGAACCTCCCCCAGTGCCTTCTATCAAGGTGTCGACCTCCTGGGTTCCTCTAGTTATGTCTGATCCGGATTGTCAGATTCTGAACCGAGATTATGGAACTGTAGATGCTGTGCCTATTCAGACTCGCCCTCCTTCTCCCCGTACTGATGCTGCCGGGAAGGCTCCCGATCTTTGCTGATCTTCTTTTTAAGTATTTGTGTAAATAGCCCAGTTTGTGGGCTTTTGAACCGTTTTATTGTTTTGTTTAACTACTGACGCATTTTAGTTGCCTGCCTGGCAACTTTTACTTTGAAAAACAAAAGTAGCTTTCTGAGGTAGATTTTGGTGGCCTCTTGAAGCTTTATTATACTATGCTTTTATTGCGCTTTAACATGGTATCTCTTCTGGTTTCTGAGAGTGTTGGAATCTTGCTGCTTGACCTCTTTGGATTGCTTTTGTACTTATTGTTTGTAACTTGAATCCTTTGAGGCCGTGACTGTATGGGTCCGACTTGTTTCTCGGTTTTCTCGCTTTTGCTTGTATTTTTAGCGCCCCATAACCGATTTCTTTGTGTTGGTCCCCTTCTAAGTTATTTTTGTAATCCTCTTTCTTGGACCTTTGTTAGGTCTCTTTCAGGGATTACTTTTATAACTTGTCTTGTAGGAGATAGACTTCGTTAGGTCGATCTCTTCTAAGTTATTTTTGTAATCCTCTTTCTTGGACCTTTGTTAGGTCTCTTTTAGGGACTACTTTTATAACTTGTCTTGTAGGAGACCGACTTCATTAGGTCGATCTCTTCTAAGTTGTTTTTGTAATCCTCTTTTTTGGACCTTTATTAGGTCTCTTTCAGGGATTACTTTTATAAATTGTCTTGTAGGAGACCGACTTCGTTAGGTCGATCTCTTCTAAGTTATTTTGGTAATCCTCTTTCTTGGACCTTTGTTAGGTCTCTTTCAGGGATTACTTTTATAACTTGTCTTGTAGGAGACCGACTTCGTTAGGTCGATCTCTTCTAAGTTATTTTTGTAATCCTCTTTCTTGGACCTTTGTTAGGTCTCTTTCAGGGATTACTTTTATAACTTGTCTTGTAGGAGACCGACTTCGTTAGGTCGATCTCTTCTAAGTTATTTTTGTAATCCTCTTTCTTGGACCTTTGTTAGGTCTCTTTTAGGGATTACTTTTATAACTTGTCTTGTAGGAGACCGACTTCGTTAGGTCGATCTCTTCTAAGTTATTTTTGTAATCCTCTTTCTTGGATCTTTATCAGGTCTCTTTCAGGGATTACTTTTATAACTTGTCTTGTAGGAGACCGACTTCGTTAGGTCGATCTCTTCTAAGTTATAGCAATTCCTCTTTAATAGGGTTGGCCAGACCTCTTTCCAGGGATTTGCTGATAACTTGGGTTGACTTGGTCCGATTTTTTAGTGTCGGCCAGTCTTTTAAAGTTATTATATAGCAATCCATAAGACCTCGTCAGGTTCTTTTTGGGATCACTTTCGATAACTTCTTGCATTATTCTGTGTTCATCTTTGCCGATTTGTAGATGGTAGTTTTCTATCCTGGTTTGATCGTCCTTTAGGTGAATCGCGTTTTCACCTTTGTCGAACGATCATTCCTATCGAGATCGTACAGTGAATCTATTCTTCACTTTCTGTCGATCTGTTGCTTTATAATCGGACGATGAATGCTTCAGATTAATGTGTCTTGGGAATTTGTAGAATATCTGAAATGTATTTTATTCAAAGAAAGTGCAAATATATACATGCGGGAGTTTTTCGTACCCTTAAGTCGGATTAAATCTCAGACTTGATGCCTTATTAAAAAACCTCTTCAGGAAAAAGAGTGCATCTTGTGATGAGATCTTTTACCTTTCCTAACTATAGTACCTTCTTAGGTTACAGGCGTGCCATGATCTGGGGAGTTCTCGTCCCTCGAGTTCAGACAGTCTGTAGTAGCCCTTCCCAAGTACTTCTTTGACTCGGTAGGGTCCTTTCCAGTTGGCTGCCAGCTTTCCTTCTCCGGGTCGAGTTGTTCCAATATCATTTCGGATTAAGAAGAGATCGTTCTCAGCGAAACCTCTTAGCACTACCTTTTGATTATACCTGGAAGCCATTCGCCGCTTTAGTGCTTCCTCTCTGATCCGAGCTCTTTCTTGGATTTCTGAAAGTAGGTCGAGCTCTTCTCTTTGAAGTTGAGAGTTGGTTTGTTCATTGTAGTGGACTACTCGGGGAGACCCTTCCTCGACTTCTATTGGAATCATTGCTTCCACTCCGTATGCTAATCGAAATGGTGATTCGTTCGTAGTAGAATTGGGGGTTGTTCGATATGCCCATAGGACTTGTGGAAGTTCCTCGGCCCAAGCTCCCTTTGCTTCTTGCAGTCTCCGTTTCAGCCCGGCCAATATGACTTTGTTGGCTGCTTCAGCTTGTCCATTGGCTTGGGGATGTTCAACGGAGGTGAACTGGTGTTTTATATTCAAGTCGGCCACTAGTTTTCTGAAGCCTGCATCTGTGAATTGGGTGCCTGGTGCACGAAATTGTGATCACTACTTTTCCAAATAATCCCTAGTAATGGCTCCAAAGACTTGGTGCTCAATACCATGGCATAAACACAACTTCGCACAACTAACCAGCAAGTGTACTGGGTCGTCCAAGTAATAAACCTTACGCGAGTAAAGGTCGATCCCACGGAGATTGTTGGTATGAAGCAAGCTATGGTCACCTTGTAAATCTTAGTCAGGCAGACTCAAATGGTTATTGATGAAATATGAATAAAAGATAAAGATAGAGATACTTATGCAATTCATTGGTAAGAACTTCAGATAAGCGAATGGAGATGCTTTGTCCCTTCCGTCTCTCTGCTTTCCTACTGTCTTCATCCAATCCTTCTTACTCCTTTCCATGGCAAACTTATGCAAGGGTTTCACCGTTGTCAGTGGCTACCTCCCATCCTCTCAGTGGAAATGTTCAACGCACCCTGTCACGGCACGGCTATCCAGCTGTCGGTTCTCGATCATATCGGAATAGAATCCAGTGATTCTTTTGCGTCTGTCACTAACGCCCCACAATCGCGAGTTTGAAGCACGTCACAGTCATTCAATCATTGAATCCTACTCAGAATACCACAGACAAGGTTAGACCTTCCGGATTCTCTTGAATGCCGCCATCAGTTCTAGCCTATACCACGAAGACTCTGATCTCACGGAATGGCTGGCTCGGTTGTCAGGCGAGCGCTCAGTTGTCAGGCGATCAACCATGCATCGTGTATTAGGAATCCAAGAGATATTCACTCGATCTAAGGTAGAACGGAGGTGGTTGTCAGTCACACATTCATAGGTGAGAATGATGATGAGTGTCACGGATCATCACATTCATCAAGTTGAAGAACAAGTGATATCTTGGAACAAGAACAAGCTGAATTGAATAGAAGAACAATAGTAATTGCATTAATACTCGAGGTACAGCAGAGCTCCACACCTTAATCTATGGTGTGTAGAAACTCCACCGTTGAAAATACATAAGAACAAGAGTGATCATTGGCTTCGGTCCCAAAGAGGGAACCAGAAGAACCAAGATCTGATCTAAGAACTAGATGTCCAAAGATGAAAATACAATAGTAAAAGGTCCTATTTATAAGGAACTAGTAGCTTAAGAATTACAAAGATGAGTAAAAGACATAAAAATCCACTTCCGGGCCCACTTGGTGTGTTCTTGGGCTGAGCATTGAAGCATTTTCGTGTAGAGACTCTTCTTGGAGTTAAACGCCAGCTTTTGTGCCAGTTTGGGCGTTTAACTCCCACTTTGGTGCCAGTCCCGGCGTTTAACGCTGGGAATTCTGAGGGTGACTTTGAACGCCGGTTTGGGCCATCAAATCTTCGACAAAGTATGAACTATCATATATTGCTGGAAAGCCCAGAATGTCTACTTTCCAACGCCGTTGAGAGCCCGTCAATTGGGCTTCTATAGCTCCAGAAAATCCACTTCGAGTGCAGGGAGGTCAGAATCCAACAGCATCTGCAGTCCTTTTCAGTCTCTGAATCAGATTTTTGCTTAGGTCCCTCAATTTCAGCCAGAAAATACCTGAAATCACAGAAAAACACACAAACTCATAGTAAAGTCCAAAAAAGTGAATTTTAATTAAAAACTAATAAAAATATACTAAAAACTAACTAAATCCTACTGAAAATATACTAAAAACAATGCCAAAAAGCGTATAAATTATCCGCTCATCACAACACCAAACTTAAATTGTTGCTTGTCCTCAAGCAACTAAAAATCAAATAAGATAAAAAGAAGAGAATATACTATAGACTCCAAATTATCAATGAAACTTAGCTCCAAATTAGATGAGCGGGACTAGTAGCTTTTTGCCTCCGAACAGTTTTGGCATCTCACTTTATCCTTTGAAATTCAAAATGATTGGCTTCTTTAGGAACTCAGAATCCAGATAGTGTTTTTGATTCTCCTAGTTAAGTATGATGATTCTTGAACACAGCTACTTATTGAGTCTTGGCCGTGGCCCAAAGCACTCTGTCTTCCAGTATTACCACCGGATACATACATGCCACAGACACATAATTGGGTGAACCTTTTCAGATTGTGACTCAGCTTTGCTAGAGTCCCCAATTAGAGGTGTCCAGGGTTCTTAAGCACACTCTTTTTGCCTTGGATCACAACTTTATTTCTCTCTTTTTCTTTCTTTTTCTCTTCCTCCTTTTTTTCGTTTTTTTTTGTATTCACTGCTTTTTCTTGCTTCAAGAATCATTTTTATTATTTTTCAGATCCTCAGTAACATGTCTCCTTTTTCATCATTCTTTCAAGAGCCAACAATTTTAACATTCATGAACAACAAATTCAAAAGACATATGCACTGTTCAAGCATACATTCAGAAAACAAAAAGTATTGTCACCACATCAAAATAATTAAGCTAGTTTTAAGGATGAATTCGAAATCATGTACTTCTTGTTCTTTTGTGATTAAAACATTTTTCATTTAAGAAAGGTGATGGATTCATAGGACATTCATAACTTCAAGGCATAGACACTAAGACACTAATGATCATAAGACACAAACATGGATAAACATAAGCATAAAATTCAAAAAAAAAATAGAAAAATAAAGAACAAGGAGATTAAAGAACGGGTCCACCTCAGTGATGGCGGCTTGTTCTTCCTCTTGAAGGTCTTATGGAGTGCTTGAGCTCCTCAATGTCTCTTCCTTGTCTTTGTTGCTCCTCTCTCATGATTCTTTGATCCTCTCTAATTTCGTGGAGGAGGATGGAATGTTCTTGGTGCTCCACCCTTAGTTGTCCCATGTTGGAACTCAATTCTCCTAGGGAGGTGTTGATTTGCTCCCAATAGTTTTGTGGAGGAAAGTGCATCCCTTGAGGCATTTCAGGGATTTCATGATGAGTGGGGTCTCTTGTTTGCTCCATCCTTTTCTTAGTGATGGGCTTGTCCTCATCAATGAGGATGTCTCCTTCTATGTCAACTCCTACTGAATAACAGAGGTGACAAATGAGATGAGAAAAGGCTAACCTTGCCAAGGTAGAGGACTTGTCCGCCACTTTATAGAATTCTTGGGCTATAAACTCATGAACTTCTACTTCTTCTCCAATCATGATGCTATGGATCATGATGGCCCGGTCTAGAGTAACTTCGGACCGGTTGCTAGTGGGAATGATTGAGCGTTGGATAAACTCCAACCATCCCCTAGCCACGGGCTTGAGGTCATGCCTTCTCAATTGAATCGGCTTCCCTCTTGAATCTCTCTTCCATTGGGCGCCCTCTTCACAAATGTCAGTGAGGACTTGGTCCAACCTTTGATCAAAGTTGACCCTTCTTGTGTAAGGGTGTTCATCTCCTTGCATCATGGGCAAGTTGAATGCCAACCTTACATTTTCCGGACTAAAATCTAAGTATTTCCCCCGAACCATAGTAAGCCAATTCTTTGGGTCCGGGTTCACACTTTGATCATGGTTCTTGGTGATCCATGCATTGGCATAGAACTCTTGAACCATCAAGATTCCGACTTGTTGAATGGGGTTGGTAAGAACTTCCCAACCTCTTCTTCGAATCTCATGTCGGATCTCCGGATATTCACTCTTTTTGAGTTTGAAAGGGACCTCGGAGATCACTTTCTTCAAGGCCACAACTTCATAGAAGTGCTCTTGATGCACCCTTGAGATGAATCTCTCCATCTCCCATGACTCGGAGGTGGAAGCTTTTGCCTTCCCATTCCTCTTTCTAGAGGTTTCTCCGGCCTTGGATGCCATAAATGGTTATGGAAAAACAAAAAGCAATGCTTTTACCACACCAAACTTAAAAGGTTTGCTCGTCCTCGAGCAAAAGAAGAAAGAAGAGAGTAGAAGAAGAAGAAAATGGAGGAGATGGAGGAGGCTTATATTACGGCCAAAGGGGGAGAAGTGGTGTTTAGGTTGTGTGAAAATGAAGGAGTGAAGATGGGTTTATATAGGGGTGGAGAGAGGGGTAGGGTTTGGTCATGTAGGGGTGGGTTTGGGAGGAAAAGTGGTTTGAATTTGAATGGTGAGGTAGGTGGGGTTTTATGAAGGATGGATGTGAGTGGTGAAGAGAATAGTGGGATTTGATAGGTGAAGGGTTTTTGGGGAAGAGGTATTGAGGTGATTGGTGAAGAAGAAAGAGGGTGGTGGGGGTTGGTGGGGATCCTGTGGGGTCCACAGATCCTGAGGTGTCAAGGAAAAGTCATCCCTGCACCAAATGGCATGCAGAAATGCATTCTGAGCCAATTCTGGTGTTAAACGCCGGGCTGGTGCCCATTTCTGGCGTTTAACGCCAAGTGCTTGCCCTTTTCTGGCGTTTAACGCCAGTCTGGTGCCCCTTTCTGGCGTTAAACACCCAGAATGGTGCCAGACTGAGCATTAAACGCCCATCTGTTAGCCTTACTGGCGTTTAAACGCCAGTAGGTTCTTCCTCCAGGGTGTGCTATTTTTCTTCCTGTTTTTCATTCTGTTTTTGCTTTTTTAATTGATTTTGTGACTTCTCATGATCATCAACCTACAGAAAACATAAAATAGCAAAGGAAAATAGATAAAATATAACATTGGGTTGCCTCCCAACAAGCGCTTCTTTAATGTCAGTAGCTTGACAGAGGGCTCTCATGGAGCCTCACAAATGCTCAGAGCAATGTTGGGGCCTCCCAACACCAAACTTAGAGTTTGAATGTGGGGGTTCAACACCAAACTTAGAGTTTGGTTGTGGCCTCCCAACACCAAACTTAGAGTTTGACTGTGGGGGCTCTGTTTGACTCTGTTTTGAGAGAAGCTCTTTATGCTTCCTCTCCATGGTGACAGAGGGATATCCTTGAGCCTTAAACACAAAGGATTCTTCATTCACTTGAATGATCAATTCTCCTCTGTCCACATCAATTACAGCCTTTGCTGTGGCTAGGAAGGGTCTGCCAAGGATGATAGATTCATCCATGCTCCTCCTAGTCTCTAGGACTATGAAATCAGCAGGGATGTAATGGTCTTCAATCTTTACTAGAACATCCTCTAAAAGTCCATAAGCTTGTTTCTTTGAATTATCTGCCATCTCCAGTGAGATTCTTGTAGCTTGCACCTCAAAGATCTCTAGCTTCTCCATTACAGAGAGAGGCATGAGGTTTACACTTGACCCTAAGTCACATAGAGCTTTCTTGAAGGTCATGGTGCCTATGGTACAAGGTATTAAAAACTTCCCAGGATCTTGTCTCTTTTGAGGTAATTTCTGCCTAGACAAGTCATCTAGTTCTTTGGTGAGCAAAGGAGGTTCATTCTCCCAAGTCTCATTACCAAATAACTTGTCATTTAGCTTCATGATTGCTCCAAGGTATTTAGCAACTTGCTCTTCAGTGACATACTCATCCTCTTTAGAGGAAGAATACTCATCAGAGCTCATGAATGGCAGAAGTAAGTCCAATGGAATCTCTATGGTCTCATTTTGAGCCTCAGATTCCCATGGTTCCTCATTAGGGAACTCATTGGAGGCCAGTGCACGCCCATTGAAGTCTTCCTCAGTGGCGTTCTGGTGCGCAAAATTGTGATTCACTACACAACTTTGCACAACTAACCAGCAAGTGCACTGGGTCGTCCAAGTAATACCTTACGCGAGTAAGGGTCGATCCCACGGAGATTGTTGGTATGAAGCAAGCTATGGTCACCTTGTAAATCTTAGTCAGGCAGACTCAAATGGGTATAGATGATGAATAAAACATAAAGATAAAGATAGAGATACTTATGTATATCATTGGTGAGAGCTTCAGATAAGCGTATGAAGATGCCTTCCCTTCCGTCTCTCTGCTTTCCTACTGTCTTCATCCAATCCTTTTTACTCCTTTCCATGGCAAGCTTATGCAAGGGTTTCACCGTTGTCAGTGGCTACCTCCCATCCTCTCAGTGAAAATGTTCCTATGCTCTGTCACAGCATATGGCTAATCAGCTGTCGGTTCTCGGTCAGGCCGGAATAGAATCCAGCGATTCTTTTGCGTCTGTCACTAACGCCCCGCCTGCTAGGAGTTTGAAGCGCGTCACAGTCATTCAATCATTGAATCCTACTCAGAATACCACATACAAGGTTAGACCTTCCGGATTCTCTTGAATGCTGCCATCAGTTCTCGCCTATACCACGAAGATTTCGGTTAAAGAATCCAAGAGATAAACACTAGAGCCTCGTATGCTTGTAGAACAAGAGTGGTTGTCAGTCACTTTGTTCATGAGTGAGAATGATGATGAGTGTCACGGATCATCACATTCATCAAGTTGAAGAACAAGTGATATCTTGGACAAAGAACAAGCGAAATTGAATAGAAGAACAATAGTAATTGCATTAATACTCGAGGTACAGCAGAGCTCCACACCTTAATCTATGGTGTGTAGAAACTCCACCGTTGAAAATACATAAGAACAAGGTCTAGGCATGGCCATGAGGCCAGCCCCCAAATGATCTAAGAACTAGATGTCCAAAGATGATCTAGAGATCTAAAGTGATCAAAAGATTCAAAGATCTCAAGATGTCTAATACAATAGTAAAAGGTCCTACTTATAGAAAACTAGTAGCCTAAGGTGTACAAAGATGAGTAAATGACATAAAAATCCACTTCCGGGCCCACTTGGTGTGTGCTTGGGCTGAGCAAATGAAGCATTTTCGTGTAGAGACTCCTCTTGGAGTTAAACGCCAGCTTTTATGCCAGTTTGGGCGTTTAACTCCCATTTAGGTGCCAGTTCCGGCGTTTAACGCTGGAATTTCTGAGGGTGACTTTGAACGCCGGTTTGGGCCATCAAATCTTGGGCAAAGTATGGACTATCATATATTGCTGGAAAGCCCAGGATGTCTACTTTCCAACGCCGTTGAGAGCGCGCCAATTGGGCTTCTGTAGCTCCAGAAAATCCACTTCGAGTGCAGGGAGGTCAGAATCCAACAGCATCTGCAGTCCTTTTCAGTCTCTGGATCAGATTTTTGCTCAGGTCCCTCAATTTCAGCCAGAAAATACCTGAAATCACAGAAAAACACACAAACTCATAGTAAAGTCCAGAAAAGTGAATTTTAGCTAAAAACTAATAAAAATATACTAAAAACTAACTAAAAGATACTAAAAACATACTAAAAACAATGCCAAAAAGCGTACATATTATCCGCTCATCACGTTCACTGCCTCTTCATCCTCTTCAAGTTCGGCCATGTTGATGGCCTTGCACTCTCCTTTTGGATTTTCTTCTGTATTGCTTGGAAGAGTACTAGGAGGGAGTTCAGTAACTTTCTTGCTCAGCTGTCCCACTTGTGCCTCCAAGTTTCTAATGGAGGACCTTGTTTCAGTAATGAAACTTTGAGTGGTTTTGATCAGATCAGAGACCATGGTTGCTAAGTCAGAGTGGCTCTGCTTAGAACTCTCTGTCTGTTGCTGAGGAGATGAAGGAAAAGGCTTGCCATTGCTAAACCTGTTTCTTCCACCATTACTGTTGTTGAAACCTTGTTGAGGTCTCTGTTGATCCTTCCATGAGAAATTTGGATGATTTCTCCATGAAGAATTATAGGTGTTTCCATAGGGTTCTCCTAGGTAATTCACCTCTTCCATTGAAGGGTTCTCAGGATCATAAGCTTCTTCTTCAGATGAAGCATCCTTAGTACTGCTTGGTGTATTTTGCATTCCAGATAGACTTTGAGAAATCAAATTGACTTGCTGAGTCAATATTTTGTTCTGAGCCAATATGGCATTCAGAGTATCAAGCTCAAGAACTCCTTTCTTCTGATTTGTCCCATTGTTCACAGGATTCCTTTCAGAAGTGTACATGAATTAGTTATTTGCAACCATTTCAATTAGTTCTTGAGCTTCTGTAGGCGTCTTCTTCAGATGAAGAGATCCTCCAGCAGAGCTATCCAAAGACATCTTGGACAATTCAGACAGACCATCATAGAAAATACCTATGATGCTCCATTCAGAAAGCATGTCAGAGGGACATTTTCTGATCAATTGTTTGTATCTTTCCCAAGCTTCATAGAGGGATTCTCCTTCCTTCTGTCTGAAGGTTTGGACTTCCACTCTAAGCTTACTCAATTTTTGAGGTGGAAAGAACTTTGCCAAGAAGGCATTGACTAGCTTTTCCCAAGAGTTCAGGCTTTCTTTAGGTTGTGAGTCCAACCATGTCCTAGCTCTGTCTCTTACAGCGAAAGGGAATAGCATAAGTCTGTAGACTTCAGGGTCAACCCCATTAGTCTTAACAGTGTCACAGATTTGCAAGAATTCAGCTAAAAACTGATGAGGATCTTCCAATGGAAGTCCATGGAACTTGCAATTCTGTTGCATTAGAGAAACTAATTAAGGCTTAAGCTCAAAGTTGTTTACTCCAATGGCAGGGATAGAGATGCTTCTCCCATAGAAGTCGGGAGTAGGTGCAGTAAAGTCACCCAGCACCTTCCTTGCATTGTTGGCATTGTTGTTATTTTCGGCTGCCATGGGTTCTTCTTCTTTGAAGGTTTCTGTCAGGTCCTCTATAGAGAGTTGTGCCTTAGCTCCTCTTAGCTTTCGCTTCAAGGTCCTTTCAGGTTCAGGGTCAGCTTCAACAAGAATGCGTTTGTCTTTGTTCCTGCTCATATGAAAGAGAAGAGAACAAGAAAATATAGAATCCTCTATGTCACAGTATAGAGATTCCTTGAGGTGTCAGAGGAAAAGAAAAATAGAAGGAAGAGGGAGAAGAATTCGAACTTAGTGAGATAGAGTTCGAATTGTGCATTGAGGAGGAGTGGTACTCCATAAATAGAAGGATGCGAGAAGAGGGGGAGAAATTTCGAAAATTAAATTAAAAAGATTTTAAAAACATTTTGAAAAACTTTAATTGATTTTCGAAAACCAAGAGTGGGAAAGAAATCAAGTAATTTTTGAAAAAGATTTTGAAATTAGAATTTAAAAAGATATGATTGAAAACTATTTTGATAAAGATGTGATTAAAAAGATATGTTTGAAAAATTATGGTTTTAAAAAGATATGATTGAAAAGATATGATTTGAAAACAATTTTAAAAAGATTTGATTTTAAAAATTAATGACTTGGCTAACAAGAAAAGATATGATTCAAACATTAAACCTTTCTCAACAGAAAAGGCAACATACTTGAAATGTTGAATCAAATCATTAATTGTTAGCAAGTATCTTTAAAAAGGGAAAGAAATTGATTTTGAAAAAGATTTGATTGAAAAAAAAATATTTGATTTTGAAAAATTTTGAAAACTTGGAAAAAAATTGATTTGAAAAATCTTCCCTCTTGTGCCATCCTGGCGTTAAACGCCCAGAATGGTGCACATTCTGGCGTTTAACGCCCAATGCACTACCTTTTTGGGAGTTAAACGCCCAACCAGGCACCCTGGCTGGCGTTTAAACGCCAGTCTGCCTTCTTCACTGGGCGTTTTGAATGCCCAGCTTTTTCTGTATAATTCCTCTGCTGCATGTACTGAATCTTCAGTTCTCTGTATTATTGACTTGAAAATAGAACCAAGATCAAATAAACAATGCATGCAAGACACCAAACTTAAAATAAGACACTAGACTCAAACAAGAAACATAAAATATTTTTGGTTTTTTTGTGTTTTTGTAATTTTTTTGGATTTTTTTCGAAATTTAAGTGGAAAAGAAAATAAAGATATCAAAGTTCTTAATGAAAATTCCAGGAATCATGCAATGTTAGTCTAAAGCTTCAGTCTAAAGGAATTAGACATGAATAGCCAAGCTTCAGCAGGACATTGCATTCAAGAGCTAAATTGATGATAATCAATCAGCTTTGGTGATGATAAGAACATCACCTTGTAACACTAGAATTCATTCTTAAGAACTCTGAAAAATACCTAATCTAAGCAACAAGATGAACCGTCAGTTGTCCATACTCGAAACAATCCCCGGCAACGGCGCCAAAAACTTGGTGCACGAAATTGTGATCACTACTTTTCCAAATAATCCCTAGTAATGGCTCCAAAGACTTGGTGCTCAATACCATGGCATAAACACAACTTCGCACAACTAACCAGCAAGTGTACTGGGTCGTCCAAGTAATAAACCTTACGCGAGTAAGGGTCGATCCCACGGAGATTGTTGGTATGAAGCAAGCTATGGTCACCTTGTAAATCTTAGTCAGACAGACTCAAATGGTTATAGATGAAATATGAATAAATGATAAAGATAGAGATACTTATGCAATTCATTGGTAAGAACTTCAGATAAGCGAATGGAGATGCTTTGTCCCTTCCGTCTCTCTGCTTTCCTACTGTCTTCATCCAATCCTTCTTACTCCTTTCCATGGCAAGCTTATGCAAGGGTTTCACCGTTGTCAGTGGCTACCTCCCATCCTCTCAGTGGAAATGTTCAACGCACCCTGTCACGGCACGGCTATCCAGCTGTCGGTTCTCGATCATGTCAGAATAGAATCCAGTGATTCTTTTGCGTCTGTCACTAACGCCCCACAATCGCGAGTTTGAAGCACGTCACAGTCATTCAATCATTGAATCCTACTCAAAATACCACAGACAAGGTTAGACCTTCCGGATTCTCTTGAATGCCACCATCAGTTCTAGCCTATACCACGAAGACTCTGATCTCACGGAATGGCTGGCTCGGTTGTCAGGCGAGCGCTTGGTTGTCAGGCGATCAACCATGCGTCGTGTATCAGGAATCCAAGAGATATTCACTCGATCTAAGGTAGAACGGAGGTAGTTGTCAGTCACACGTTCATAGGTGAGAATGATGATGAGTGTCATGGATCATCACATTCATCAAGTTGAAGAACAAGTGATATCTTGGAACAAGAACAAGCTGAATTGATACTCGAGGTACAGCAGAGCTCCACACCTTAATCTATGGTGTGTAGAAACTCCACCGTTGAAAATACATAAGAACAAGAGTGATCATTGGCTTCGGTCCCAAAGAGGGAACCAGAAGAACCAAGATCTGATCTAAGAACTAGATGTCAAAAGATGAAAATACAATAGTAAAAGGTCCTATTTATAGGGAACTAGTAGCTTAAGAATTACAAAGATGAGTAAAAGACATAAAAATCCACTTCCGGGCCCACTTGGTGTGTGCTTGGGCTGAGCATTGAAGCATTTTCGTGTAGAGACTCTTCTTGGAGTTAAACGCCAGCTTTTGTGCCAGTTTGGGCGTTTAACTCCCACTTTGGTGCCAGTCCCGGCGTTTAACGCTGGGAATTCTGAGGGTGACTTTGAATGCCGGTTTGGGCCATCAAATCTTGGACAAAGTATGGACTATCATATATTGCTGGAAAGCCCAGGATGTCTACGTTCCAACGCCGTTGAGAGCGCACCAATTGGGTTTCTGTAGCTCCAGAAAATCCACTTCGAGTGCAGAGAGGTCAGAATCCAACAGCATCTGCAGTCCTTTTCAGTCTCTGAATCAGATTTTTGCTTAGGTCCCTCAATTTCAGCCAGAAAATACCTGAAATCACAGAAAAACACACAAACTCATAGTAAAGTCCAGAAAAGTGAATTTTAATTAAAACTAATAAAAATATACTAAAAACTAACTAAATCCTACTGAAAACATACTAAAAACAATGCCAAAAAGCATATAAATTATCCGCTCATCAGTGCCATTATTTGTGTTGATGGAGTATGGGACCCCAAACCTTGTAATGATGTTCCTATATAGGAATTTTCGGCTTCTTTGAGCAGTGGCGTTGGCTAGGGGTTCTGCCTCGATCTATTTTGTGAAATAGTCTACCCCTACTATGAGGAATTTGACTTGTCCCGATCCCTGGGGAAAGGGTCCGAGAAGATCGAGTCCCCACTTTGCGAATGGCCAGGGTGAGGTCACGCTGATGTGCTTTTCTGGCGAGGCGATGTAAAAGTTGGCATGCTTCTGACATGGTGGACATGTCTTTACAAATTCTGTAGCTTCCTTTCGTAGAGTTGGCCAATAGAATCCCGCCCGGAGTACCTTTTTGGTGAGAGCTTGCGCTCCGAGATGATTGCCACAAATGCCGATGTGTACTTCCTCCAAGATTCCCTTTGTATTGGAGGTCAGTACACATTTTAATAATGGTATTGAGATCCCTCTTTTGTATAGGGTGTTGTTTATGATAGTGTAGTACTGTGCCTCTCTTTTTAACCTCTTTGCCTCCTTTTCATCCGTGGGAGCGCTTCTGTTTTGAGGTAGTTAATTATGGGAGTCATCCATCCTTGATCCCGACCTGTTATGGCTAGGACTTTTTCTTCTTCCGATATTGACAGGTTCTGCAGTATTTCCTGGATGAGGCTTCTATTGTTGCCCCCTGGTTTGGTGCTGGCTAGTTTTGAGAGTGCGTCAGCTCGGGCGTTTTGCTCACGGGGTATGTGGTAGATCCTATATTCCCCGTCTTGTCCGAGCTGTTCCTTGATTTTATCCAAATATTTTTTCATGGTAGGGTCTTTGGCTTGATAGCTCCCGGTTATTTGTGAGGTAACGACTTGTGAATCGCTGTAGATGTTGAGTTTCTGAGCTCCAACCTCCCTAGCCAGCTTCAAACCAGCTAATAACGCTTCGTATTCTGCCTGGTTGTTTGAGTTCAGGAATCCGAATTTGAGGGAAAGCTCAAGTTGGGTTCCTTGGTTGCTTTCGATTATCACACCTACACCGCTTCCGGTTTTATTCGAGGAACTGTCCACGTATATATTCCACTCTATGGGGATCTCCGGGGTGTCTGTGAATTCTGCAATGAAATCGGCTAGGTATTGTGACTTAATGGCTGTCTGCGCCTCGTATTGGAGGTCAAACTCAGACAATTCGATTGCCCGTTGTAGGATTCTTCCTGCTAGATCTGTTTTCTGCAATATCCCCCTTATGGGCTGGTTGGTCTGAACCTTAATGGTATGAGCTTGGAAGTACGGGCGAAGTCGTCGGGATGTTAGTATGAGAGCGTAGGCAAACTTCTCTATTTTCTAGTAGTTCAGCTCTGACCCCTGCAGTGCTTTACTAATGAAGTAGACGGGTTATTGCCCACCCTCGTCTTCTTTAATTAGTGCTGAGGCTATTGCTCGACTTCCTACTACGAGGTATAATATGAGTGGTTCTCCTTCTCGCGGTCGAGATAGGATAGGTGGCCGTCCCAAGAATTCTTTGAAGTCTCGGAAGGCTTGCTCGCATTCCGTTGTCCACTCGAAGTTTTTTCCCTTCCTTAAAGTAGCGTAGAAAGGGAGGGATCTTATCGCTGACCCTGCTAGGAATCTGGACAAGGCCGCCAATCTCTTATTGAGTTGTTGTACCTCATTGACGCAGGTTGGGCTCTTCATGTTGAGTATGGCCTGGCATTTATCTGGATTTTCCTTGATTCCTCTTTGTGTGAGCATAAAGCCCAAGAACTTACCTGCTTCCACTGCGAAGGTGCATTTAGCAGGGTTAAGTCGCATGCCATGCTTCCGTATGGTGTCGAACACTTGAACCAAGTCGGTCAGTAATGTCTCTTTACATTGTGTCTTTATCAACATGTCATCCACGTAGACCTCCATGATTTTTCCGATGTGGTCTGAGAAGACCTTATTCATTAGCCTTTGATAAGTAGCTCCCGCGTTCTTAAGGCCGAAAGGCATTATGATGTAGCAATAGTTTGCTTTGGGTGTTAGAAACGAGGTTTTTTCTTGATCCAGTGGATACATTGGGATTTGGTTGTACCCCGAGTACACATCCATAAACGAGAGATACTTATATCCCGATGAGGTGTCTACTAGAGCGTCGATGCTTGGGAGTGGATAAGGATCTTCTGGGCAGGCTTTGTTGAGGTCGGTGTAGTCGGTGCACATTTGCCACTTCCCATTTGACTTTTTCACCAAGACGACGTTTGCTAGCCATAGTGGGTACTGTTCCGGGGGTCACCTGAAACTGTAGGTCAATTTCGGGCGAGACCTTCTGTGTTGGTCGGAGCTGACGTGTCCGGCAAGTGTACAGCGGCCGGAGCTGGTGTGTCCGACTTGTTGGACGTGGTGGTGATGCTGATCCTTCGTCCCCGGAGGGTGGGGGGTACCTGCAAGGGACTCCGATGCTTAAGTTAGCAAGGGTATTAAGTAGAATCAGAGTATGAGTTATACCTGGGTGCTCCAGTGTATTTATAATGGTGAGATGTGGCCTTCTGTGGATAAGATAAGTTAGTTATCTTATCTTATCTTTAAGTGAGGTCATCTTATCTTTAAGGGAACCGCCCTTCTCTCTGTAGGCTTGGGCCGTCTTAGGATTTGGGGCGTGTTCCTCTATTTGGGCTCTTTGTTTGGGCTTTCTGGGGACTTATCCGAGCTCTTTGGGAAGAGGTCGGGTTGTCCTGACCTGAAGAGGTCGGTCGCTTTGTCTGTCGAACATCCCGGGTCGGTCAGCTCGACCCAGGGTATGAACAGGTACTTAACTTCTCTTATGAATCCTGCCTTTAGCAGTGCTTGCACCTGTTCTGCCACAGCCTGAGACCGTTCTGGTCCGAGTTTTCTTTGTCTTTGTTGTACCGGCCGAGATCCCGGATAGACTGCCAGCTTGTGGCTCATCAGTTCAGGATCTATGCCTGGCATGTCGGCGGCTTTCCATGCGAAGAGATCAACATTATCTCGTAGGAACTGTATGAGTGATTCCTTTACGTCTCCTTTCAGGATTATGCCAATATTAGTTGTCTTATCCGAGGTGTCTCCAATCTGAACTTTCTCTACTTCACCTTCGGGCTGTGGATGGAGTTCTTCTTGCCTTTGAACTCCACCAAGTTCGATTGTGTGGAACTCTTCTCCTTCGCCTCTGAGGTTTAGAGTTTCGTAATAACAGTGACGCGCCATCCTTTGATCTGCTTTTATTGTAGCTATCCCTTCTGCAGTTGGGAATTTCATACATAGATGTAGAGTTGAAACTATTGCGCCGAGTTGGTTTAACATTGTCTGACCTATTAAGGCATTGTAGGCTGAGCTTACGTTGACCACGATGTAGTCTATCTTGAGTGTTCTGGATTGGTTCCCCTTTCCGAAGGTTGTGTGTAGCAATACGTATCCCAGTGGTTGTACTGGGGTATCCCCAAGTCCGAACAGGCTGTTCGGGTATGCTCTTAGCTCTTTTTCTTCTAAGCTGAGTGTGTCGAAGGCAGTTTTGAATAAGATGTCAGCGGAGCTTCCTTGGTCAATTAATGTACGGTGGAGGTTGGCGTTTGCCAGTATGATAATGATGACCATGGGATCGTCGTGTCCTGAGATGATTCCGGATGCGTCTTCTTTGGTAAACGTAATTGCTGGGATGTCTGGCGCCTCCTTCTTTCCTTCGACATGGTATACTTCTTTGAGGTGTCGCTTGCGGGATGATTTGGAGATTTCTCCTCCCGCAAATCCGCCGTGTATCATGTGGACGTGTCTTTCCGGTGTGCGAGGTGATCGCTCAGACCGTCCGACATCTTCATCCCTTCTTCTTTTTCTTGGCTCTTCATCCCGGTTGGCCAAAAACCGATCTAGTTTTCCATCTCTTACTAATTTTTCTATGAAAATTTTTCAAGTCGAAGCATTCTGATAAACCACTATTTTATGGTTTATCTTGTACTCAATTGAGTGGTTTTTATCAACTCTTTACCCACTTATTCATACTATTTGCATGGTTTTACATTTGCCTTTCTAATTTTGTGCTTTGATTGAAAACATGCTTCTTTGGACTTATAATTTCTAATATTAATCATCTCTTATCACCATTAGATGCCTTGATATGTGTGTTAAGTGTTTTCAGAGATTACAGGGCAGGAATGGCTCAGAGGATGGAAAGAAAGCATGCAAAAGTGGAAGGAATACAAGAAGTTGGAGAAACTGCTAAGCTGTCTAGCCTGACCTCTTCGCACTCAAACAGCGATAACTTTAGCTACAAAGGTCCAAACGATGCGGTTCCAGTTGCGTTAGAAAGCTAACATCCGGGGCTTCGATTTGATATATAATTTACCATAGCTGCCCTGACGCCAGGCGACACAAACGCGTGGGTCACGCGAACGCGTGACCTGGCAGGAGCGCAACCCGCGCGGCCGCGTGGACAACGCGACTGCGTTACTTTTCCGCGACCTGTATGGACCAGAAAGCGCTGGAAGTGACTTCTGGCCTGTTTCTGACCCAGTTTTCGGCCCAGAGAACACAGATTAGAGGCTATAAAGTGGGAGAATGCATCCATTCATAATAATTCACTCATAATTCACTTTCCATGATTTAGATTTAGTTTTGAGAGAGGTTCTCTCCTCTCTCTCTTAGGATTAGGATTAGGATTAGAAATTAGAATTTTTAGAAACTAGGATTTCGGACTTCTCTTAGCTTTCTAGAGTGACTCTCGATACAGGTTCAATATTCCTTTTTCTATTTAAATCTCTCTTTTATATTTTGATTACTCTGAAGCTTTTATTATGTTTGATTGATGTTGCCCAATTGGCAGTTGATATTTTTCGTGTTAGAATTGACATTTTTATTTAATGATATTTGAAGCATTTCAGTTTATGATTGTTTCTTTTTATTATTCCCAATCTGAGGATATTGTTATTCTAGTAGATTTAGTTTTTCCCCTTTTGGCTTTGGTTAAATAATTGGTAACTCTTGATTTATCAAACTCATTGTTGATTGAAAATTGGAATTAATTCATCCACTTAACTTACCTTCATAGTTAGAGGTTAACAAAGTGGGAGAAAAATCCAATTCTCATCACACTTGATAAGGATAACTGAGATAGGACCTCCAGTTCTTATACCTTGCCAAGAGATTTTATTAGTATTATTTTATTTTATTTGTCATATAATATATTCCCACCTTACTTCCAAAACCCCAATTTTACCTTTTTCATAGCCAATAATAAGAACATACCTCCCTGCAATTCCTTGAGAAGACGACCCGAAGTTTAAATACTTCGGTTATCAATTTATTTAGGGGTTTGTTACTTGTGACAACCAAAACGTTTGTACGAAGGGATTTTTGTCGGTTTAGAGACTATATCTACAACGCGACTGTTTTTATGACATTCTTTACTGGCAAAAATCCTAACGTCAAAATGGCGCCGTTGCCGGGGAATTGCAAACGTGTGCCTTATTATTGGTTATTGTAAATATTTTTCTAAAAAAAATATTTTTCTTTTACTTGTTTATTTGTTTCTCATTTTTTCCCCTTATTTCTGATAACTACTATGAATTCTCACCCCTCTCGCTTTGAGTTTGGTTCTAACTTTGTTGAAGGAAATAGAAACCACAGCAGGAATATGCATCAAGGTCAGACCAATCAAGGATGGATGGAGCCAAGAGGATCTAATCAACCTTTTAGGCAACAACACCATCCTAGATATCATGGACAAAGACCAGGCTACAATGCATCCCAAGCTGATAGATATGGTGGACCACCTTGTAGCTACCAACAAGCCCCACCCTATGCTAAGAGATCATCCTTTCAACACAACCTCAACCCACCACACTCACAAGCCCCTTTCCGCCATTCACCTCCATATGACCCTAACCCTCAACCACCATACCAACCACCATATGAACCATATATAGAACCACCCCAATTCTAACCCAATTACTTATAAGAACCACCACTTCAATATTCACCATCTCCATATCCATCAATCCAAGAGCATTACGATCCTACTTATGAAAACCGAGTGCATCAAGAGGCAAAGAATCGTCTCAAGGAAACAATGGATCGATTTCAGGCAACCACTCAACAACTGGGGCAAGTATTAATTCAATGGGCTTCTAGACGCTTAAATACACAAGGATCAGCCACAGCTCCATGTGGACAGTCTAGTGAAGAATATAGCATAAAGGAGATACCAGAAACTCCAGTGGACAAGACAGAGCATGAATTCATACTAGAACAAGTAGAAGATGCTATCATTGTTCAAGAAGAAGAGTTGGTTGAAGACTTAGGAGACGCAGAACCTCCATGGGAAAGACAAGACATAGAGCCTCCTCCCAAGACGGTTGAAATTGATGCTGAAGAGGGTGTACAACCTCCAAAGCATATCATAGTTGAAGACTTGGAAGAGGTTGATCAAGAGGTGGAGATTCAAGAAGAAGAAGCACAACCTTCCATGCACTTGGAAAGCAATGAAAAGGAGATTGAATTGAAAGAGAGCTACCAAGAGGAAGAGGTTGAAATTGAAGAAGTTTGCAAAGAGGTGGTAATTATCAGAGAAGAGCACAAGGGAGTGGAGCTTGCAATTTCATTAAAAATACCTCCCCCTAAGTCGCCATCATCCTTCACAACATTCAAGTGGGTAAAATTCATATCCCTTAGCTTTCTAATTCCATTTGAATATGGGCTACTGGAGACGGATGGTCAACTTAGAGCTCTTTGTGACATTAAGAGTAAGCGGAAGATGGCCAGTGGTAAGAGTTGTCCTGCAAGGTTCATTATGGTTGGAAGCTTTAAGTTTAAACGCAAAGGTTGGTATAGAGCTCAACTGAATGGGTCTAGGAAGCTATTTGGTCGCTGCAGTGAGAATTCAGATCACCTTTCACCCGGCTGGAAAAATGCAGATCAAGATAAAAATGGGTGTAAAGGTAAAGTTTGGGATCCTGGAATCTGTTTTTACATTTGTCACCCCGGGAGCCTAAGAATCTGTTTGAAGCTTCGTAAGGGCTTTACGTGCTTAGTCTGGGACCCCGGAGGTTACTGGAGATACAAACATTGGTGGAGATTCCTGGATGAGTTCAAGCACAAGCCACCATAACAAGGAGCTCATCAAATGTCCAACTTAAGGACTTTAACTAAAAGTGCTAGGTGGGAGACAACCCACCATGGTATGATCGTTCATTTTTCATTTTTATTTAGTTTTATTTGCTTGAGTTTTATTTTATTTTATTATATTGAACCTGGAGTTTTGCATCACATTCATATTAACACTGCATTCTGCATCTTTTCAGATTAAATTAAAAAAAAAGCGAGCACGCGACACGACCGCATCAGCGATGCGTCCGCGTCGCAAGGAGATGAGAGAATAATAAATTGAACAGAGAGTTACGCAGGAGCAGGGCTGGAGGCGCGCTATTAGCACAAATTGACTCCACGCGAATGCGTCGATGACGCGTCCGCGTCATTTGGAAAAATAGCCTCCCACGCGGCCACGTGACCTGAAATCGGCGTAAAAAGGGTATATAGCCGAAAGTTGAGCTGGAATTGGGCTGGACCCGTGCTAGCAGCACAAGCCCTGCCACGCGAACGCGTCACCCACGCGTCCGCGTCATATTGGAAATAAGGCCACCCGCGCGATCGCGTCGACCACGCGACCGTGTCACCCTGGATTTTGGCAATACCAAGTTTCGAACAGAGAGTTGTGCGACCGCGAGGCTGCACTCGCGCTACTAGCACAAATCGAGTCACGCGATCGCGTGCCCCACGCGTCCGGGTCGCCCAACCTTATCGTGCACCACGTGACCGCGTCGCCAGCGTCGCACAACCTATCCAGATTAGTGCCAATTTTCTTATCTTTTCTCTTCTAATCCTAATTTCTTCCTTCTCTCTCCTTTCTCACTTTCTTTTTTCTTCTTATCCTTTTTCCTTCTCATTTTATTTTACTTCATTTATTTGCATATTTCATTCATTGCATTATTCTCATTGGTGTTGGAGTTTTATTTGGATAAGTGCCTTATTTTATTTGAGCACGTGGCTACTCGGAGAAGAGATTTGACAATTGACATTTACTTATGGCTCTCATATACATTTGGATTACATTATTTTCATCCCTATTTTAACTTGCACACCCAATATATTTGGGATCATCATTCACAATTGTCATCATTACACATGCTCTTTAATTTGGCACATTTATTACTTGATACTTGAGCTATGCCTCTCATGCCTATTATTTGCATGTTTTTACCCTCTTGCATCTAATTATTTTGAATTGCTCTTTATTGTTGTCTTCCCTACATGTTGTAGCTACCATGTAGATGGACTATCATCTTTCCTTTGGCATTCTTTATCACTTGGAATTTCCTCCCTTCTGGTCTTAGTTTTCTATATTTCACACTCTTCCTTTTTTCTTCTTCCTTAGGCATGGGTACCAAGAAAGGAAAAGAGAAGGCCACTGACAAGACACCAGCAAGGAAAGGAACCAAGAGATCTCCAACTAAGGCGCCTCCATCTACAAGCGTCAGTTGGAGCAACCCCTCCACCTGCACATCTCAGCATGCACCGAGGACGGTGCAATCTTTAAGTGTGAAGAGGTCGATACCGATCTCCATGGGTTAGTTACTTCTTGAATCAACACCAATATTTTATTTTATTTGTTTGTTAATTGTTGCATTTGCATATTTAATTTCATGTTTATTTGATTTTTGCATTTAGTTACTGCTTGGTTAAAATAATAAGTTTCTTCTTAAGATCCTATTTTTTGAAAAATTTTACTAATTTAAATTGAAAATTTTTTTTGTTAAATTTGTTTGAAGTTGTATTTGGAACATGGTTTTTGAGCTAAAGAACACACAACCTGTGAGACTTTGAGCTTATTTACATGGTTATATTATTTAACCATAAATATTTTATTCCTGTGTGTTTCCTTCTCCATGATTGTAATTTGTATTTTGTTCCAGTCTATATGTCCTTTGTTTAGTATATTTACATGCTTGCGTATGATTGAGGCCATATTTGATTATCAACTCACTTACCCCAAATAAGCCTACCTTTTACATCACCTTTGTTAGCCCCTTGAGCTTTTAATCCCCTTCTGTTCTATAACCACATCACTAGCCTTAAGCGGAAAACAAATTAATTATCCCAATTGAATCTTTGGTTAGCTTAAGATAGAGATTGTGTAGCATGTTTCTAATTTATTTGAATATTAGGAATTTGGGAACCTACTCATGAAAAACCAAAATAGAAAAATAATAGAAAATCCATGTGCATTGATAAGTTATGTTTATTTCTCTACAAAAAAAAAAAAGAGAAAAAGAAAAAAAATAAATAATAAAAAAATAAAATATATATATATAATATAAATAAATAAATAAAGGGGACAAAATTAACCCAATGTTAAGTTAATGAAAAAATCAATGCACATGTAATAAATTAAAAAGAAAAAGTTGATACATGAGTATGGGAATTATACAAAAGTGGGAATTATGGGTTGCTAGGCATGAATTTAAAAGTATATAGAGTATATGTATATTAGGTGAGAGTTTAGGTTAATTAAAGATTCAATTGATAAAGCTCACTTAGCCATATATATACCTTTACCCTTACCTTAGCCCCATTACAACCTTGAAAAAGACCTCATGACGTTTGTATTGGTATATTAAATATTGTTGATTGGTTAGATGAAGAACAAGGTTTAGAAAGCATGACTAGAGAAGAGTAGAGTGAATAACCCTATACACTTGAGAGATTAGAGTGATACACACTACCAGTGAGGGTTCAATGCTTGATTCTATGTTCCCTGCTTTCATGAGCTGTCTTCTTACAAGTTTACTTGCTTTTTATTGTATGATTTGAATTAGTGAAATCTGGTTTATGTTTGTCTTGAAGAGCTTATTTACTTTTAACCAAGTAGGTAGAAACATTTTTTTTGCATGTAGTTGCATTCATATAGATAGGTTGCATTTCATACATTCTACCATTCCTCTTCATCTTTATAGTCTCTCTTGAGCTTAGCATGAGGACATGCTAATGTTTAAGTGTGGGGAGGTTAATAAACCACTATTTTATGGTTTATCTTGTACTCAATTGAGTGGTTTTTATCAACTCTTTATCCACTTATTTATACTATTTGCATGGTTTTACATTTGCCTTCCTAATTATGTGCTTTGATTGAAAACATGCTTCTTTGGACTTATAATTTCTAATATTAATCCTCTCTTATCACCATTAGATGCCTTGATATGTGTGTTAAGTATTTTCAGAGTTTACAGGGTAGGAATGGCTCAGAGGATGGAAAGGAAGCATGCAAAAGTGGAAGGAATACAAGAAGTTGGAGAAACTGCTAAGCAGTCCAGCCTGACCTCTTTGCACTCAAACAGCGATAACTTTAGCTATAGAGGTCCAAACGACGCGGTTCCAGTTGTGTTGGAAATCTAACATCCGGGGCTTCGATTTGATATATAATTTTCCATAGCTGCACCGACGCCAGGCGACGTGAACGCGTGGGTCCCGCGGACGCGTGACCTGGCAGGAGCGCAACCCGAGCGGCCGCGTGGACGACGCGACCGCGTCACTTTTCTGCGACCTATACAGACCAGAAAGCGCTGGAAGTGACTTGTGGGCTGTTTCTGACCCAGTTTTCGGCCCAGAGAACACAGATTAGAGGCTATAAAGTGGGAGAATGCATCCATTCATAATAATTCACTCATAATTCACTTTCCATGATTTAGATTTAGTTTTGAGAGAGGTTCTCTCCTCTCTCTCTTAGGATTAGGATTAGGATTAGAAATTAGGATTTTTGGAAACTAGGGTTTAGGACTTCTCTTAGCTTTCTAGAGTGACTCTCAATCCAGGTTCAATATTCCTTTTTCTATTTAAATCTCTCTTTTATATTTTGATTACTCTTAAGCTTTTATTATGTTTGATTGATGTTGCCCAATTGGCTATTGATATTTTCCGTGTTAGAATTGACATTTTTATTTAATGATATTTGAAGCATTTCAGTTTATGATTGTTCCTTTTTATTATTCCCAATCTGAGGATATTGTTATTCTAGTAGATTTAGTTTTTCCCTTTTTGGCTTTGGTTAAATAATTGGTAACTCTTGATTTATCAAACTCATTGTTGATTGAAAATTGGAATTAATTCATCCACTTAACTTACCTTCATAGTTAGAGGTTAACAAAGTGGGAGAAAAATCCAATTCTCATCACAATTGATAAGGATAACTGGGATAGGACCTCCAGTTCTTATACCTTGCCAAGAGATTTTATTAGTATTATTTTATTTTATTTGTCATATAATATATTCCCACCTTACTTCCAAAACCCCAATATTACCTTTTTCATAGCCAATAATAAGAACATACCTTCCTGCAATTCCTTGAGAAGACGACCCGAGGTTTAAATACTTCGGTTATCAATTTATTTAGGGGTTTGTTACTTGTGACAACCAAAACGTTTGTACGAAGGGATTTTTGTCGGTTTAGAGACTATATCTACAACGCAACTGCTTTTATGACATTCTTTACTGGCAAAAATCCTGACGTCACATTCGTTGGTGGAATGTCCTAGGACTCGATGATACTCACAGTATTCGTTCCGATTTCCTCCTCCTCTTTTGCCTTTGAGTGGCCGAGCTGGGGGTATTTTTTCTGTATGGCAGACTTCTTTGTAAACATCTACCAAGGATACCCTAAGAGGGGTGTAGTTATGATATTTTTTTATTTTCTCCCCGGAGCGATCTTCTTTTTTCTTGGATTCTTTATCTTTGTCTCGGTAGGCGGAACCGAACCTCAAGGCTTCTCCAAGTCGTGAATTATCCTCCACGTTAATGTACTTCTGCGCCCATTCTTGTACTTCGTCCAGGGATGTAGGATATTTCTTAGATATAGATTGGCTAAAAGGTCCTTCTCGTAGGCCATTTATGAGGCCCATAATGGCAGCTTCTGTTGGTACACTTTGTATGTCCATGCATGTTTTGTTGAATCTTTCCATGTTGTTACGAAGACTTTTCCGATCTCCTTGCTTGATCCCTAGTAGGCTGGGGGCGTGTTTAGCCTTATCTTTTTGTATGGAAAATCTGGCCAGGAATTTTTTAGCCAGGTCGTCGAAGCTCGAGATGGACTTTGGAGGTAGGCTGTCGAACCATCTAATGGCTGTCTTGGTAAGAGTTGTTAGAAAGGCTTTGCAGCAAACTGCATCCGAGGCGTCAGTGAGGTACATTCTACTTCTGAAATTGCTGAAGTAATGGTTGGGGTCTGAAGTGCCGTCGTACAGAGTCATATCTGGAAGTTTGAATTCCTTTGGGATTTTGGTCTTCATGATTTCCCTGGTGAATGGATTTTGATCCTTGCGAGAGCTATCCTCTGGAGTGGATCGAGTAGCTTTGGTTTTGAGATCGACTTCGAGTTTTAGAAGCTTATCTTCTAATTCCCGGCGTCGCCTTATCTCCCGATGTAGATCCTCTTCTTTTTCGCGTTGATGTTGGGCTTCTTTCTTGAGTTGCTTTAATCGATCTTGAAGCGCCCCTATGGCTCCTGCGTTTGGAGAATCCTTTTCGTTGTTAAGATGAGAAGTATCCTTTGGTGTTATGTCCGCGTTTTTGTGCGGCGTTCTATCCTCTAGAATTGAGTCGTGGTCGTTGTCATGGTCGTCCGCCATGGTAATGGGATGACTTCCAGGTTCCCCGGCAACGGCGCCAATGTTTCGAGGGTTACCTGAAATTGGAGGTCGATCTCGGACGAGATCTTCTGTGCTAGCTGGAGCGGTTGTGTCCAACTTGTTGGACTTGGTGGTAGTGCTGATCCTTCGTCCCCGGAGGGGGGGTACCTGCAAGGGACTCCGATGCTTAAGTTAGCAAGGGTATTGAGCAGGTATTGAATAGAATCAGAGTATGAGTTATACCTGGGTGCTCCAGTGTATTTATAATGGTGAGATGTGACCTTCTTTGGATAAGATAAGTTAGTTATCTTATCTTATCTTATCTTTTGTCGAGGTCAGCTTATCTTCCATGGAACCGCCCTTATCTCTATAGGCTTGGGCTGCCTTTGGATCGGGGTCGTATTCCTTGAGTTGGGCCCTTCTTTGGGCTTTCCTGTCGATTTGGCCGAGTTCTTTACGAAGAAGTCGGTCCGCTTGACCTAAAGAGGTCGGTCGCTTTGCTACTGAACATCCCGGCTCGGACAGCTCGACCCAGGGTATGAACAGGTATGAAACTCACTGCCTTGTAGTTTACAATGTCTGCAAACCATGGCACTTCCTGGACGGCAAAGAGTTGCTCATCCGAAAAGTTTTCAGAGATCTCAATAAGAGGGAGGGACACCCCTTCTACTGGTTCTATTCGGGACAGGTGATCTGCTACTTGGTTCTCTGTCCCTTTTCTGTCTCTTATTTCTATATCAAACTCTTGCAGAAGCAACACCCATCTTATAAGCCTGGGTTTCAAATCCTGCTTTGTGAGTAGATATTTAAGAGCAGCATGGTCAGTGTACACAATCATTTTTGATCCTACTAAATAAGATCTGAACTTGTCAATGGCGTAAACCACTGCAAGTAACTCTTTTTCCGTGGCTGTGTAATTCTTCTGTGTGTCATTTAAAATACGACTGGCATAATAAATGACGTGCAGAAGCTTGTCATGCCTTTGTCCCAACACTGCACCAATGGCATGGTCGCTGGCATCACACATTAGTTCAAATGGTAATGTCCAGTCTGGTGCAGAGATAACTGGTGTTGTGACCAGTTTAGCTTTCATAGTCTCAAACGCCTGTAGACATTCCTTATCAAAGATAAATGGCGTGTCAGCAGCTAGCAGATTACTCAGAGGTTTGGCGATTTTTGAAAAATCTTTTATAAACCTCCTATAGAATCCTGCATGCCCCAGAAAGCTTCTGATTGCCTTAACATTGGCAGGTGGTGGTAATTTTTCAATTACCTCTACCTTAGCTTGATCCACCTCTATTCCCTTGTTCGAAATTTTGTGCCCAAGGACAATTCCTTCAGTCACCATAAAGTGACATTTCTCCCAGTTTAAAACCAGGTTGGTCTCTTGGCACCTCTTTAGAACAAGTGCTAGATGGTCAAGACAGGAGCTGAATGAGTCTCCAAATCTTGAAAAGTCATCCATGAAGATTTCCAGAAATTTTTCCACCATATCAGAGAAAATAGAGAGCATGCACCTTTGAAAGGTTATAGGTGCATTGCACAGACCAAATGGCATCCTTCTGTATGCAAATACTCTGGATGGACATGTGAATGTTGCTTTCTCTTGATCCTGGGGATCTACTACAATTTGATTGTAACCTGAATATCCATCCAGGAAGCAGTAGTATTCATGACCTGCTAGTCTTTCTAGCATCTGGTCTATGAATGGTAAAGGAAAATGATCCTTTCTGGTAGCTGTATTGAGCCTTCTATAATCAATACACATACGCCACCCTGTAACTGTTCTTGTAGGAACCAGTTCATTTTTTTCAATATAAACCACTGTCATGCCACCCTTCTTAGGGACGACTTTGACAGGGCTTACCCAGGGGCTATCAGAAATAGGATAAATAATCCCAGCCTCAAGTAATTTAGTGACCTCCTTCTGCACCACCTCCTTCATGGCTGGATTCAGCCGCCTCTGTGGTTGAACCACTGGCTTAGCGTCACCCTCCAATAGGATCTTGTGCATGCATCTGACTGGGCTAATGCCCTTAAGATCACTGATGGACCACCCAAGAGCTATCTTGTGTATCCTTAGCACTTGAATTAGTGCTTCCTCTTCCTGTGGCTCTAAGGTAGAGCTTATGATTATAGGAAAGGTATCACCTTCTCCCATAAATGCATATTTCAGGGATGGTGGTAATGATTTGAGCTCGGATTTGGGAGGTTTCTCCTCTTCCTGAGGGATTTTCAGAAGTTCTATTATTCTCTCTGGTTCCTCCAGATCAGGCTGAGCATCTTTAAAGATATCCTCTAGCTCTGATTCGAGACTCTCAGTTATATTGACCTCTTTTACCAGAGAGTCAATAATATCAACACTCATGCAGTCATTTGGGGTGTCTGGATGCTGCATAGCTTTGACAACATTCAACTTAAACTCGTCCTCATTGACTCTCAAGGTTACTTCCCCTTTTTGGACGTCAATGAGGGTTCGTCCAGTTGCTAGGAAAGGTCTTCCTAGAATGAGAGTTACACTCTTGTGCTCCTCCATTTCCAGCACCACAAAGTCAGTGGGAAAGGCAAACGGCCCAACCTTGACAATCATGTCTTCAATCACGCCTGATGGGTATTTAATGGGGCCATCAGCAAGTTGGAGACATATTCGGGTTGGTTTGACTTCTTCAGTCAAACCAAGCTTTCTGATAGTAGATGCAGGTATTAGGTTGATACTTGCCCCAAGATCACATAGAGCTTGCTTGGTATAAGTACCCTCTAATGTGCATGGTATCATAAAGCTTTAGGGATCTTTAAGCTTTTCTAGTAAGCTTTTCAAAATGACTGCACTGCATTCTTCAGTGAGGTAAACTTTTTCAGTTTCTCTCCAATCCTTCTTATGACTTAAGATCTCTTTCATGAACTTAGCATAGGAGGGTATTTGCTCAAGTGCCTCTGCAAATGGAATCTTTATTAAAAGAGTCCTGAGATAGTCCGCAAAGCGGGCAAATTGCTTATCCGGTTCCGTGGTGCACGAAATTGTGATCACTACTTTTCACAACTCAAATAATCCCTAGTAATGGCCCCAAAGACTTGGTGCTCAATACCATGGCATAAACACAACTTCGCACAACTAACCAGCAAGTGCACTGGGTCGTCCAAGTAATAAACCTTATGCGAGTAAGGGTCGATCCCACGGAGATTGTTGGTATGAAGCAAGCTATGGTCACCTTGTAAATCTCAGTCAGGCAGACTCAAATGGTTATGGAGGATAACATAAAATATAAGATAAGGATAGAGATACTTATGCAATTCATTGGTGAGAGCTTCAGATAAGCGTATGAAGATGCTTTGACCCTTCCGTCTCTCTGCTTTCCTACTGTCTTCATCCAATCCTTCTTACTCCTTTCCATGGCAAGCTGTATGTTGGGCATCACCGTTGTCAATGGCTACAGTCCCGTCCTCTCAGTGAAAATGTTCAACGCACCCTGTCACGGCACGGCTATTCAGCTGTCGGTCCTCGATCATGTCGGAATAGAATCCAGTGATTCTTTTGCGTCTGTCACTAACGCCCCACAATCGCGAGTTTGAAGCTCGTCATAGTCATTCAATCATTGAATCCTACTCAGAATACCACAGACAAGGTTTAGACCTTCCGGATTCTCTTGAATGCAGTCATCAATTCTAGCTTATACCACGAAGATTCCGGTTAAAGAATCCAAGAGATATCCACCCAATCTAAGGTAGAACGGAGGTGATTGACAGTCACACGTTCATAGGTGAGAATGATGATGAGTGTCACGGATCATCACATTCATCAAGTTGAAGAACAAGTGATATCTTGGAACAAGAACAAGCTGAATTGAATAGAAGAACAATAGTAATTGCATTAATACTCGAGGTACAGTAGAGCTCCACACCTTAATCTATGGTGTGTAGAAACTCCACCGTTGAAAATACATAAGAACAAGGTCTAGGCATGGCTGTGAGGCCAGCCTCCCAAAGAGGATTCAATCATAAAAACATGATCAAAAGATGAAAATACAATAGCAAAAGGTCCTACTTATAGGGAACTAGTAGCTTAAGAATTACAAAGATGAGTAAAAGACATAAAAATCCACTTCTGGGCCCACTTTGTGTGTGCTTGGGCTGAGCATTGAAGCATTTTCGTGTAGGGACTCTTCTTGGAGTTAAACGCCAGCTTTTGTGCCAGTTTGGGCGTTTAACTCCCATTCTTGTGCCAGTTCCGGCGTTTAACGCCGGGCAGGTTTCAGCTGATTTGAAACTCCGGTTTGGGCCATCAAATCTCTGGCAAAGTATGGACTATTATACATTGCTGGAAAGCCCAGGATGTCTACTTTCCAACGCCGTTGAGAGCGCGCCAATTATGCTTCTGTAGCTCCAGAAAATCCACTTCGAGTGCAGGGAGGTCAGAATCCAACAGCATCTGCAGTCCTTTTCAGTCTCTAAATCAGATTTTTGCTCAAGTCCCTCAATTTCAGCCAGAAAATACCTGAAATCATAGAAAAATACACAAACTCATAGTAAAGTCCAGAAAAGTGAATTTTAACTAAAAACTAATAAAAATATACTAAAAACTAACTAAATCCTACTAGAAACATACTAAATATAATGCCAAAAAGCGTACAAATTATCCGCTCATCACATCACCAAACTTAAATTGTTGCTTGTCCCCAAGCAACTGAAAATCAAATAAGATAAAAAGAAGAGAATATGCAATGAACTCCAAAAACATCTATGAAGATCAGTATTAATTAGATGAGCGGGACTTTTAGCTTTTTGCCTCTGAATAGTTTTGGCATCTCACTTTATCCTTTGAAATTCAGAATGATTGGCTTCTTTAGGAACTCAGAATCCAGATAGTGTTATTGATTCTCCTAGTTAAGTATGATGATTCTTGAACATAGCTACTTTATGAGTCTTGGCCGTGGCCCAAAGCACTCTGTCTTCCAGTATTACCACTGGATACATACATGCCATAGACACATAATTGGGTGAACCTTTTCAGATTATGACTCAGCTTTGCTAGAGTCCCCAATTAGAGGTGTCCAGGGTTCTTAAGCACCTAAAGCATGTCTTTGGGAGAAAGTTTGCCTTGGATCACAACTTTATTTCTTTCTTTTTCTTTTTCTCCCTTTTCTTTTTTTTTTTCGCTTCTTCTCTTTTTTTTTTGTGTTCACTACTTTTTCTTGCTTCAAGAATCATTTTTATGATTTTTCAGATCCTCAGTAACATGTCTCCTTTTTCATCATTCTTTCAAGAGCCAAAAATTTTAACATTTATGAACAACAAATTCAAAAGACATATGCACTATTCAAGCATACATTCAGAAAACAAAAGTATTGCCACCACATCAAAATAATTAATCTGTTATAAAATCTGAAATTCATGCAATTCTTCTCTTTTTTCAATTAAGAACATTTTTTTTAAGAAAGGTGATGGATTCATAGGACATTCATAACTTTAAGGCATAGGCACTAAGACACTAATGATCATAAGACACAAACATGGATAAACATAAGCATGAAAATTCAAAAAACAGGAAATAAAGAACAAGGAGATTAAAGAACGGGTCCACCTTAGTGATGGCGGCTTGTTCTTCCTCTTGAAGATCTTATGGAGTGCTTGAGCTCCTCAATGTCTCTTCCTTGCCTTTCTTGCTCCTCTCTCATGATTCTTTGATCTTCTTTAATTTCATGGAGGAGGATGGAATTTTCTTGGTGCTCCACCCTTAGTTGTCCTATGTTGGAACTCAATTCTCCTAGGGAGGTGTTGATTTGCTCCCAATAGTTTTGTGGAGGAAAGTGCATCCCTTGAGGCATCTCAGGGATTTCATGATGAGTGGGATCTCTTATTTACTCCATCCTTTTCTTTGTGATGGGCTTGTCCTCATCAATGAGGATGTCTCCTTCTATGTCCACTCCAACTGAATAACAGAGGTAACAAATGAGATGAGGAAAGGCTAACCTTGCCAAGGTAGAGGACTTGTCCGCCACCTTATAGAGTTCTTGGGCTATAACCTCATGAACTTCCACTTCCTCTCCAATCATGATACTATGAATCATGATGGCCCGATCTATAGTACCTTCGGACCGGTTGCTAGTGGGAATGATTGAGCGTTGGATAGACTCCAACCATCCTCTAGCTACGGGCTTGAGGTCGTGCCTTCTCAGTTGAACCGGCTTCCCTCTTGAATCTCTCTTCCATTGGGCGCCCTCTTCACAAATGTCTGTGAGGACTTGGTCCAACCTTTGATCAAAGTTGACCCTTCTAGTGTAAGGGTGTTCATCTCCTTGCATCATGGGCAAGTTGAATGCCAACCTTACATTTTCCGAACTAAAATCTAAGTATTTCCCCCGAACCATTGTAAGCCAATTCTTTGGGTCCGGGTTTACACTTTGATCATGGTTCTTGGTGATCCATGCATTGGCATAGAACTCTTGAACCATTAAGATTCTGACTTGTTGAATGGGGTTGGTAAGAACTTCCCAACCTCTTCTTCTAATCTCATGTCGGATTTCTGGATATTCACTCTTTTTGAGTTTGAAAGGGACCTCGGGGATCACTTTCTTCAAGGCCACAACTTCATAGAAGTGGTCTTGATGCACCCTTGAGATGAATCTCTCCATCTCCCATGACTCGGAGGTGGAAGCTTTTGCCTTCCCTTTCCTCTAGAGGTTTCTCCGGCCTTAGGTGCCATAAATGGTTATGAAAAAGCAAAAAGCAATGCTTTTACCACACCAAACTTAAAAGGTTTGCTCGTCCTCGAGCAAAAGAAGAAAGAAGAGAGTAGGAGAAGAAGAAATAGAGGAGATGGAGATGGCTTTGTGGTTCGGCCAAAGGGTAGAAGTAGTGTCTAGGTTGTGTGAAAATGAAGGAGTGAAGATGGGTTTATATAGGGGTGGAGAGAGGGGTAGGGTTCGGTCATGTAAGGGTGGGTTTGGGAGGGAAAGTGGTTTGAATTTTGAATGGTAAGGTAGGTGGGGTTTTATGAAGGATGGATGTGAGTGGTGAAGAGAAAGATGGGATTAGATAGGTGAAGGGTTTTTGGGGAAGAGGTGTTGAGGTGATTGGTGAATGGATGAAGAAGAAGAGAGAGGGTGGTGGGGTAGGTGGGGATCCTGTGGGTCCACAGATCCTGAGGTGTCAAGGAAAATTCAACCCTGCACCAAGTGGTGTGCAAAAATGCACCCTTTGCCAATTCTGGCGTTAAACGCCGGGCTGGTGCCCATTTCTGGCATTTAACGCCAACTTCTTGCCCTTTCCTGGTGTTTAACGCCAGTCTGGTGCCCCTTTCTGGAGTTAAACGCCCAGAATGGTACCAGACTGGGCGTTAAATGCCCATTTGCTGTCCTTACTGGCGTTTAAACGCCAGCAGGGTCTTCCTCCAGGGTGTGCTATTTTTCTTTCTGTTTTTCATTCTGTTTTTGCTTTTTCAATTGATTTTCTGACTTCTCATGATCATCAACCTACAGAAAACATAAAATAACAAAAGGAAATAGATTAAATATAACATTGGGTTGCCTCCCAACAAGCGCTTCTTTAATGTCAGTAGCTTGACAGAGGGCTCTCATGGAGCCTCACAGATACTCAGAGTAATGTTGGAACCTCCCAACACCAAACTTAGAGTTTGAATGTGGGGGTTCAACACCAAACTTAGAATTTGGTTGTGGCCTCCCAACACCAAACTTAGAGTTTGATTTTGGGGGCTCTGTTTGACTCTGTTTTGAGAGAAGCTCTTCATGCTTCCTCTCCATGGTGACAGACGGATATCCTTGAGCCTTAAACACAAAGGATTCTTCATTCACTTGAATGATCAATTCTCCTCTGTCAACATCAATCACAGCCTTTGCTGTGGCTAGAAAGGGTCTGCCAAGGATGATGGATTCATCCATGCACTTCCCAGTCTCTAGGACTATGAAATCAGCAGGGATGTAATGGTCTTCAACTTTTACCAGAACATTCTCTACAAGTCCATAAGCTTGTTTTCTTGAATTGTCTGCCATCTCTAGTGAGATTCTTGCAGCTTGCACCTCAAAGATCCCTAGCTTCTCCATTACAGAGAGAGGCATGAGGTTTATGCTTGACCCTAGGTCACACAGAGCCTTCTTAAAGGTCATGGTGCCTATGGTACAAGGTATTGAAAACTTCCCAGGATCTTGTCTCTTTTGAGGTAATTTCTGCCTAGACAAGTCATACAGTTCTTTGGTGAGCAAAGGAGGTTCGTTCTCCCAAGTCTCATTAACAAATAACTTGTCATTTAGTTTCATGATTGCTCCAAGGTATTTAGCAACTTGCTCTTCAGTGACATATTCATCCTCTTCAGAGGAAGAATACTCATCAGAGTTCATGAATGGCAGAAGTAAGTCCATTGGAATCTCTATGGTCTCAGTGTGAGCCTCAGATTCCCATGGTTCCTCATTAGGGAACTCATTGGAGGCCAGTGGACGTCCATTGAGGTCTTCCTCAGTGGCGTTCACTACCTCTCCCTCCTCTCCAAATTCGGCCATGTTGATGGCCTTGCACTCTCCTTTTAGATTTTCTTCTGTATTGCTTGGAAGAGTGCTGGGAGGGAGTTCAGTAATTTTCTTGCTCAGCTGTCCCACTTGTGCCTCTAAATTCCTAATGGAGGACCTTGTTTCAGTTATGAAACCTTGAGTGGTTTTGATTAGATCAGAGACCATGGTTGCTAAGTCAGAGTGGTTCTGCTTAGAATTCTCTATCTGTTGCTGAGAAGATGATGGAAAAGGCTTGCCATTGCTAAACCTATTTCTTCCACCATTATTGAAACCTTGTTGAGGTCTCTGTTGATCCTTCCATGAGAGATTTGGATGATTTCTCCATGAAGAATTATAGGTGTTTCCATAGGGTTCTCCCATGTAATTCACCTCTTCCATTGAAGGGTTTTCAGGATCATAAGCTTCTTCTTCAGATGAAGCATCCTTAGTACTGCCTGGTGCAGCTTGCATTCCAGACAGACTTTGAGAAATCAAATTGACTTGCTGATTCAGTATTTTGTTCGGAGCCAATATGGCATTCAGAGTATCAATCTCAAGAACTCCGTTCTTCTTATTTGTCCCATTGTTCACAGGATTCCTTTCAGAAGTGTACATGAATTGGTTATTTGCAACCATTTCAATTAGTTCTTGAGCTTCTGTAGGCGTCTTCTTCAGATGAAGAGATCCTCCAGCAGAGCTATCCAAAGACATCTTGGATAGTTCAGAGAGACCATCATAGAAAATACCTATGATGCTCCATTCAGAAAGCATGTCAGAAGGACATTTTCTGATCAATTGTTTGTATCTTTCCCAAGCTTCATAGAGGGATTCTCCTTCCTTCTGTCTGAAGGTTTGGACTTCCACTCTAAGCTTACTCAATTTTTGAGGTGGAAAGAACTTTGCCAAGAAGGCATTGACTAGCTTTTCCCAAGAGTTCAGGCTTCTTTTAGGTTGTGAGTCCAACCATATCCTAGCTCTGTCTCTTACAGCAAAAGGGAATAGCATAAGTCTGTAGACTTCAGGGTCAACCCCATTAGTCTTGACAGTGTCACAGATTTGCAAGAATTCAGCTAAAAATTGATGAGGATCTTCCAATGGAAGTCCATGGAACTTGCAATTCTGTTGCATTAGAGAAACTAATTGAGGCTTAAGCTCAAAGTTGTTTGCTCCAATGGCAGGGATAGAGATGCTTCTCCCATAGAAGTCGGGAGTAGGTGCAGTAAAGTCACCCAGCACCTTCCTTGCATTGTTGGCATTGTTGTTGTTTTCGGCTGCCATGGGTTCTTCTTCTTTGAAGATTTCTGTTAGGTCCTCTACAGAGAGTTGTGCCTTAGCTTCTCTTAGCTTTCGCTTCAAGGTCCTTTCAGGTTTAGGGTCAGCCTCAACAAGAATGCTTTTGTCTTTGCTTCTGCTCATATGAAAGAGAAGAGAACAAGAAAATATGGAATCCTCTATGTCACAGTATAGAGATTCCTTGAGGTGTCAGAGGAAAAGAAAAATAGAAGGAGGAAGTAGAAGAATTCGAACTTATCAAAAGAGATGGAGTTCAAATTTTTTCTTGAGGAATAGTATTAGTCCATAAATAGAAGGATGTGAGAAGAGGTGAAGAAGTTTTCAAAAATTAATTGAAAAAAAATTTTAAAATCATTTTGAAAAAGATTTTGAAGAAGATATGATTGAAAACTTTTTTGAAAAAGATGTGATTAAAAAGATATGATTTAAAAGTTATTGTTTTAAAAAGATGTGATTGAGAAGATATGATTTGAAAAACAATTTAAAAAGATTTTATTTAAAAAAATAATGACTTGGCTAACAAGAAAAGATATGATTCAGACTTTAAACCTTTCTCAACAGAAAAGGCAACTTACTTGAAATGTTGAATCAAATCATTAATTGATAGCAAGTATTTTTGAAAATGGAAAGAAATTGATTTTGAAAAAGATTTGATTGAAAAGATATGATTTGAAAAAGATTTGATTTTGAAAAACTTTGAAAACTTAAAAAAAAATTGAATTGAAACAGAATCTTCCCTCTTGTGCCATCCTGGCGTTAAACGCCCAGAATGGTGCACATTCTGGCGTTTAACGCCCAAAGCACTACCCTTTTGGGCGTTAAACGCCCAGCCAGGTATCTTGGCTGGCGTTTAAATGCCAGTTTTTCCTTCTTCACTGGGCGTTTTGAACGCCCAGCTTTTTCTGTATAATTCCTCTGCTGCATGTACTGAATCTTCAGTTCCAGGAATCATGCAATGTTAGTCTAAAGCTTTAGTCTAAAGAAATTAGACATGGATAGCCAAGCTTCAGCAGGACATTGCATTCAAGAGCTAAATTGATGAGAATCAATCAGCCTTGGTGATGATAAGATCATCACCTTGAAACACTAGAATTCATTCTTAAGAACTTTGAAAAATACCTAATCTAAGCAACAAGATGAACCGTCAGTTGTCCATAATCGAAACAATCCCCGGCAACGACGCCAAAAACTTGGTGCACGAAATTGTGATCACTACTTTTCACAACTCAAATAATCCCTAGTAATGGCCCCAAAGACTTGGTGCTCAATACCATGGCATAAACACAACTTCGCATAACTAACCAGCAAGTGCACTGGGTCTTTCAAGTAATAAACCTTACGCGAGTAAGGGTCAATCCCACGGAGATTGTTGGTATGAAGCAAGCTATGGTCACCTTGTAAATCTCAGTCAGGCAGACTCAAATGGTTATGGAGGATAACATAAAATATAAGATAAGGATAGAGATACTTATGTAATTCATTGGTGAGAGCTTCAGATAAGCGTATGAAGATGCTTTGTCCCTTCCGTCTCTCTGCTTTCCTACTGTCTTCATCCAATCCTTCTTACTCCTTCCCATGGCAAGCTGTATGTTGGGCATCACCGTTGTCAATGGCTACAGTCCCGTCCTCTCAGTGAAAATGTTCAACGCACCCTGTCACGGCACGGCTATTCAGCTGTCGGTCCTCGATCATGTCGGAATAGAATCCAGTGATTCTTTTGCGTCTGTCACTAACGCCCCACAATCGCGAGTTTGAAGCTCGTCACAGTCATTCAATCATTGAATCCTACTCAGAATACCACAGACAAGGTTTAGACCTTCCGGATTCTCTTGAATGCAGTCATCAATTCTAGCTTATACCACGAAGATTCCGGTTAAAGAATCCAAGAGATATCCACCCAATCTAAGGTAGAACGGAGGTGATTGACAGTCACACGTTCATAGGTGAGAATGATGATGAGTGTCACAGATCATCACATTCATCAAGTTGAAGAACAAGTGATATCTTGGAACAAGAACAAGCTGAATTGAATAGAAGAACAATAGTAATTGCATTATTACTCGAGGTACAATAGAGCTCCACACCTTAATCTATGGTGTGTAGAAACTCCACCGTTGAAAATACATAAGAACAAGGTCTAGGCATGGCCGTGAGGCCAGCCTCCCAAAGAGGGTTCAATCATAAAAACATGATCAAAAGATGAAAATACAATAGCAAAAGGTCCTACTTATAGGGAACTAGTAGCTTAAGAATTACAAATATGAGTAAAAGACATAAAAATCCACTTCCGGGCCCACTTGGTGTGTGCTTGGGCTGAGCATTGAAGCATTTTCGTGTAGAGACTCTTCTTGGAGTTAACGCCAGCTTTTGTGCCAGTTTGGGCGTTTAACTCCCATTCTTGTGCCAGTTCTGGCGTTTAACGCCGGGCAGTTTTGAGCTGATTTGGAACGCCGGTTTGGGCCATCAAATCTCGGGAAAAGTATGGACTATTATACATTGCTGGAAAGCCCAGGATGTCGACTTTCCAACGCCGTTGAGAGCGCGCCAATTGGGCTTCTGTAGCTCCAGAAAATCCACTTCGAGTGCAGGGAGGTCAGAATCCAACAGCATCTGCAGTCCTTTTCAGTCTCTAAATCAGATTTTTGCTCAAGTCCCTCAATTTCAGCCAGAAAATACCTGAAATCACAGAAAAACACACAAACTCATAGTAAAGTCCAGAAAAGTGAATTTTAACTAAAAACGAATAAAAATATACTAAAAACTAACTAAATCCTACTAGAAACATACTAAAAACAATGCCAAAAAGCGTACAAATTATCCGCTCATCATTCCGCTTGGCGGAGTTTCTGAGGATAAGGCATTTTGGCTTTGTATTCCTCAACCATAGTTGCTGCAGGTTTATTGCCTACAGATGTGGGTTGAGAAGCCTTTTTAGAAGGGTTGCTATCAGCACTTGTATGTGTCTGATCCCCCACTGGCGTTTGAATACCAGGGGTGGAAGCTGGAGTGGCGTTAGACACCAACTCTTTACCTGTTTTTGGTGTCTGAACGCCAGAACTGAGCTTCTTTTGGGCGTTCAACACCAACTTCTTGCCTGTTTCTGGCATTTGAACACCAGAACTGAGCATGGGTTGGGCGTTTAACGCCAGCCCTTCACCCCTTTCTGGCGTTTGAACGCCAGAATTGTTCCTCTCTGGGCTCTTACTGTCCTCAGAGGGGTTTTAGGTAGCAGTTTGTTTCTTGGCTTCCTGCTACCTTGAAGTGAGGTATTTAATGTTCTCCCACTTCTTAATTGAACTGCTTGGCACTCTTCTGTTATTTGTTTTGATAACTACTGTTCTGTTTGCTTTAACTGCACTTCCATATTCATATTAGCCATTCTTGTTTCTTGCAATATCTCCTTGAATTCGGCTAGCTGTTTTGTTAGAAAATCTAATTGCTGATTGAATTCAGTAACTTGTTCTGCAGGATTGAGTTGATCAGTTACTGTTTTAGCCTATTCTTTCATGGAAGATTCACTGCTTAGGTACAGATGCTGATTTCTGGCAACTGTATCAATGAGCTCATGAGCTTCTTCAATTGTCTTTCTCATGTGGATAGATCCACCAGCTGAGTGGTCTAGAGAAATCTAAGCTTTCTATGTAAGCCCATAATAGAAGATGTCTAACTGCACCCACTCTGAAAATATTTCAGAAGGGCATTTTCTTAGCATCTCTCTGTATCTCTCCCAGGCATCATAAAGGGATTCATTATCTCCTTGTTTAAAGCCTTGGATGTCCAGCCTTAGCTGTGTCATCCGTTTCTGACAGCTGTTTTCATGTCCTTATGCTATCCTTAGGTTGGTTATTTAACCACCTCTTAGCTTGGTCTTTTACAGCAAATGGAAACAATAATAATCTGTAGACATCCTGATCAACTTTCTTATCATGTACTGTGTCAGTAATTTGTACAAACTGTGCCAGATACTCTGTAGGTTCTTCTTGTGGAAGACTGGAATACTGGCAACTTTGCTGCACCATGATAATGAGCTGAGGATTCAACTCAAAACTACTGACTCCGATGGAGGGTATACAGAGACTACTCCCATATGAAGCAGTAGTGGGGTTAGCATATGACCCCAGAGTCCTTATGGACTGTTCATTTCCACTTAGGTCCATGATGGAGAAAGGGAGATGATGTGGATTTATTTTATTTATTTTATTATATAAGAAAAATAATTTTCAAAATAATAAGATAAAATAAAATAAAAACTAAAATAAAAAATAAAAATAAAATTTAAAAAATATTTTAAAAATTTTCGAAAAAGTGAGGAGAGAGAGTGGTTAGGATACTTTTTTGAAAAAGATATGATTTTTAAAAAAAATTAAAAGGATAAGATTTGAAAAATTTTGAAATTGAAATCTAAATTTTTATGAAAAGTTTCGAAAAAAAAGTTTAAAAATAGTTAGAAAAAAAAATATTTTTTTATTTTTAAATTTTATTATGAAAGAGAAAAACACACAAAAGACACAAGACTTAAAATTTTTTAAATCCAATGCTCCTTGTTTTCGAAAATTTTGGAGGGAAAACATCAAGGCACACCTAACTTAAAAATTTTAAAATCAAAACACAAAGAAGACTCAAGAACACCTTGAAGACTCACAAGAACAACAAGAACAAAAGAAAGAACACCAAACTTAAAATTTTTAGAAAACCAAAATAAATTTTCGAAAATAAAAGAAAATTAACAAGAGAACACTAAACTTAAGGTTTAGCACAAGATTTAATCAAAGAAAAATTATTTTTGAAAAAAGTTTTAAAAGGAAGATACCTAATTGTCAAGAGCATAAGCCAACGCTCTAGCCAACTGAGTTATAAATTTAGCGTGTTTTAACAAGGTATTTAATAAAAACAATTTTGAAAACTAAAAATTTGAAAATGCACAAGAAAAACAAGAAAATACACAAAACAAGACAAACCAAAGATCAAACAAGAAAAATTGACAAGAACAATTTGAAGATCAAGGAAGAACAAAGAACATGCAATTCGAAAATTGAAAGACAAAGAAAAGCATGCAATTGATACCAAACTTAAAACATGACACTAAACTCACAGAAAAACTAAAAATTAATAAAGAAAAATAATATTTTTGAAAAAAAAATTTTGAAAAGAAAATAAAAGACTCTGACCCAAAAGACAAAATTTTCCTAATCTAAGCAACAAGATTCACCATTAGTTGTTCAAGCTCAAACAATCCCCGGCAACGGTGCCAAAAACTTGGTGCACGAAAATCACACTCACACTATGTAATTTCGCACAACTAACTAGCAAGTGCACTGGGTCGTCTAAGTAATACCCACGGAGATTGTTGGCTTGAAGCAAGCTATGGTTATCTTATTATTCTTAGTCAGGATACCAATAGGGTTCTTTAGTTTCAGTTGTAAAAAGTGAAAGAGCCTGAAAAGAGCAATAGTTATGCTGTAATGGAGAATGTGTTGGAGTTTTGGAGATGCTTTGTCTTCTGAATCTCTGTTTTTCCTACTGTCATCTTCTTCACGCACGCAAGGTTCCTTCTATGGCAAGCTGTGTGTTGGTGGATCACCGTTGTCAATGGCTACCATCCGTCCTCCCAGTGAAAATGGTCCAAGTGCGCGGTCACCGCACGGCTAATCATCTGTCGGTTCTTGATCATGTCGGAATAGGATCTATTGATCCTTTTGTGTCTGTCAATACGCCCAACACTCGCGAGTTTGAAGCTCGTCACAGTCATCCAATCCCTGAATCCTACTCGGAATACCACAGACAAGGTTTAGACTTTTCGGATTCTCAAGGATGCTGCCAATGAATTCTAGCTTATACCACGAAGACTCTGATTAAGGAATCTAAGAGACTCATTCAATCTAATGTAGAACGGAGGTGGTTGTCAGGCACACATTCATAGGTTGAGAATGGTGATGAGTGTCACGGATCATCACCTTCTTCATATTGAAGCGCGAATGAATATCTTAGATAGAAATAAGCGTGTTTGAATAGGAAATAGAAATAATTGCATTAAATCATCGAGACGCTGCAGAGCTCCTCACCCCCAACAATGGAGTTTAGAGACTCATGCCGTCAAAGAGTACAAAGTTCAGATCTCAAAAGTCATGAGATACAAAATAAGTCTTTAAAAGTTGTATAAATACTAAACTAGTGAACTAGGTTTACAGAAAATGAGTAAACTAAGATGGATAGTGCAGAAATCTACTTCTGGGGCCCACTTGGTGTGTGCTGGGGCTGAGACTTAAGCTTCTCACATGCCTGGGCTATTTTTAGAGTTAAACGTCAGGTTGTAACCTGTTTCTGGCGTTTAACTCCAACTTGCAACCTGTTTCTAGCGTTCAACGCCAGAATGCAACATGGAACTGGCGTTAAACGCCAGTTTACATCGTTTTTCTTCACGCAAAGTATGAACTATTATATATTGCTGGAAAGCCCTGGATGTCTACTTTCCAACCCAATTGAGAGCGCGCCAATTGGACTCCTGTAGCTCCAAAATATCCATTCCTAGTGCAGGGAGGTTAGAATCCAACAGCATCAGCAGTACTTTTTCAGCCTGAATCAGATTTTTGCTCAGCTCCCTCAATTTCAGCCAGAAAATACCTGAAATCACAAAAAAACACACAAACTCATAGTAAAGTCCAGAAATATAAATTTTTCCTAAAAACTAATAAAAATATACTAAAAACTAACTTTAACATACTAAAATCTATATGAAATTACCCCCAAAAAGCGTATAAAATATCCGCTCATCAGTGATTGATGAGGTGTTGGTGAATCAAGATAAGCCTATAACTGCCAAGAAGATGGCCAAGGTGTTGGCCGTCAATCCACTTCAAAGGGCTAGAGAGCATAGAGCTCACGCTCATGTGCCACCACCACAACAACAAGAGGAAGAGGAGGCAGAGGAGCAACCATAATTTCTGGCGCTTCAACCACCACCATACCAACGATTTCCTGAAGAAATGAACTGGGAGCAGCTGCAATGAGACGTGCACCAAATGAAGGGAGATCTGCATCAATTGAGGGAAGATGTCAACCAATTTCAAAGTAGCCAAAGGGAGTAATGGAACCAAGTGAATGAGAAAATACACAACCTCCAAGGAAGTTTTGAGCAAGCAGGGAAGGAGCAGCAAGAGGAGTTTGATTGGGGTGAGGTGCGAAGTGCACTTAACAAGGTGGTGGAGCAAAACAAATGGCAGCAGAGGAACCTTGCTGAGTTCAGGCATCTCTATGATACCCGGACCATTTCAAGGAGATAATATGATATCAACACACAGGCGAAGCTGAATCACTTGTGAAATGCTGTGGCCGCCATCAACCCCGGATACCCAACTTTCATGCAAGGGCTAGAAGAATTGAGTGCTAGACAAGAGGAGATCCTAGCTAAGCATAAGGAGGATGAAAGAGATTATATGGTGAGGCTGGGTTTCTGGAAACCCAAGGACAAGAAAGCACAAGAAGGATCTTCCAAAAAGGGTGGAGATGACTCATCCCCCTCTGATAAACCCATATTTCATGGTTTATCTTGTGCTCAATTGAGTGGTTTTTATCAACTCTTTACCCACTTATTCATACTATTTGCATGGTTTTACATTTGCCTTCCTAATTATGTGCTTTGATTGAAAACATGTTTTTTTTGGACTTATATTTGCTTATTATTAATCCTCTCTTATTACCATTAGATGCCTTGATATGTGTGTTAAGTGTTTTTAGATATTATAAGGCAGGAATGGCTTGGAGGATGGGAAGGAAGCATGCGAAAGTGGAAGGAATACAATAAGTTGGAGAAATTGCTAAGTTGTCCAGCCTGACCTCTTCGCACTCAAACGGCTATAAAACGACGCGGTTCCAGTTGCGTTGGAAAGCTAACATCCGGGGCTTCGATTTGATATATAATTTACCATAGCTGCCTCGACGCCAGGAGACACGAACGCGTGAGTCATGCGGCCGCGTCACTTTTCCACGACCTGTACGGACCAGAAAGCGCTGGAAGTGACTTCTGGGCTGTTTCTGACTCAGTTTTCGGCCCAGAGAACACAGATTAGAGGCTATAAAGTGGGGGAATGCATCCATTCATAATAATGCTTTTTATAATTCACTTTTCATGTTTTAGATGTAGTTTTAGAGAGAGAGGCAGCCTCTCTCTCTCTCTTAGGATTAGGATTTAGGACTTCTCTTAGTTTTAAGAGTGACTCTCAATCCCAGGTTCTTTATTTTTATTTATCCCAATTTAATTTATGAACTCTTCCATGTTACAGATTACTCTTTTTAATTAATGTTATTTGAGGTATTTCAGATCTATGATTGCTTTCTTTAATTTATGTTGTTGGTACTTATCCAAATTATTTTCATTCGAGTAGATAGTTTTCCTTTTGGCTTTGGTTAAATAACTGGTGACTCTTGAGTTATCAAACTCATTGTTAATTGAAAATTGGAATTCATCCACTTAACTTACCTTCATAGTTAGAGGTTAACAAAGTGGAACAAAAATCCAATTCTTATCACAATTGATAAGGATAACTAGGATAGGACTTCTAGTTCTTACACCTTGCCAAGAGTTTATTTTACAGTCATTCATTTACTTTTATTGCTTTGAAAATATACCTGTGCCCATTCCCCAACTAACCTTTTACCTTAATCCGAAAACCCCAAACACACTTTTTCATAACCAATAATAAGAACATACCTCCCTGCAATTCCTTGATAAGACGACCCGAGGTTTAAATACTCGGTTAACAATTTTTAAAGGGGTTTGTTACTTGTAACAACCAAAACGTTTGCACGAAGGGATTTCTGTTAGTTTAGAAGCTGTATCTACAACGCGAATATTTTTATAAATTCTTTACTAGCAAAAAATCCCTAACGTTAAATGGCGCCGTTGCCGGGGAATTGCAAACGTGTGCCTTATTATTGGTTATTGTAAATATTTTTTTCAAAAAAAAAATTCAGATTTTTATTTTAAAATTTTTATCTTATCTTATCTTATTTTTCAAAATTCAAATCTTTTTCAAAAATTATATCTTTTTCAAAATATTTTCTTTTTATTAATTTTTGTTTTTCTTTTCTCTTACTACTATGAACTCTCACCCTTTTGGCTATGAGTCTGGTTATAATTATGTTGCCGGAAGAGGAAATTACAATGAGAACAGGCATCAAGGTTGGAACAATCAAAGATGGGAGGAGCCACAAGGATTTGATCAACCCTCATGGCAACAACCACCTCCAATGGACTATCAACAACCATTCTGTGATGCATATCAAGGCAATGGCTATGGTGAGCACTCTTTTGACTATCAACAACCACCACCATATGCCTATGAACCCCCTCCTCAACATAACTTTGGACCACCAAACTCACAAGCCCATTTCCGCCATTCACCTCCATATGACCCTAACCCTCAACCACCATACTAACCACCTTATGAGCCATATGAATCATATATAGAACCACCCCAATTCCAACCCAATTACTCACAAAAACCACCACCTCAATATTCACCATCTCCATATCCATCAATCCAAGAGCACTATGATCCTATTTATGAAAGACGAGTGTATCAAGAGACAAAGGATCGTCTCAAGGAAACAGTGGATCGATGTCAGACAGCCATTCATCAATTGGGGCAAGCAATAATGAGTCAATTAGCTTCCCAGCGCTCAATTATACAAGGATCAGCCACAACTCCATGTGGACAGTCTAGTGAAGAGCGTAGCATGAAGGAGATACCAGAAACCCCAGTGAACAAGACAGAGAATGAATTCGTACTAGAACGAGTAGAAGAAGCTGTCATTGTTCAAGAAAAAGAAGAAGCGGTTGAAGACTTAGGAGATGCAGAACCTCCATGGGAAAGTCAAGACATCGAGCCTCCTTTCAAGACGGTTGCATTTGATGTTGAGAAGGGTGTACAACCTCCAAGGCATATCACAGTTGAAGACTTAGAAGAGGTTGATCAAGAGATGGAGATTCAAGAAGAAGAAGCACAACCTCCCATGCCCTTGGTGAGCTACGAAGAAAAGATTGAATTGGAAGAGAGCTACCAAGAGGAAGAGGTTGAAATTGAAAAAGCTTGCAAAGAGGTGGTAGTTATCCGAAAAGAGCACAAGGGAGTGGAGCTTGCAATTTCATTAAAAATACCTCCCCCTAAGTCGCCATCATCCTTCACAACATTCAAGTGGGTAAAATTCATATCCCTTAGCTTTCTAATTCCACTTGAATATGGGCTACTGGAGACGGATGGTCAACTTAGAGCTCTTTGTGACATTAAGAGTAAGCGAAAGATGGCCAGTGGTAAGAATTGTCCTGCAAGGTTCATTATGGTTGGAAGCTTTAAGTTTAAACGCAAAGGTTGGTATAGAGCTCAACTGAATGGGTCTAGGAAGCTGTTTGGTCGCTGCAGTGAGAATTCAGATCACCTTTCACCCGGCTGGAAAAATGCATATCAAGACAAAAACGGGTGTAAAGGTAAGGTTTGGGATCCTGGAATCTGTTCTGACATTTGTCACCCCGGGAGCCTAAGAATCTGTTTGAAGCTTCGTAAGGGCTTTACGTGCTTAGTATGGGACCCAGAGGTTACTGGAGATACAAACATTGGTGGGGATTCCTGGATCAGTACAAGCATAAGTCACCATGACAGGAAGCTCATTAAATGTCCAACTTAAGGACTTTAACTAAAAGTGCTAGGTGGGAAACAACCCACCATGGTATGATCATTCCTTTTTCATTTTTTATTCAGTTTTATTTGTTTTCAAGTTTTATTTTATTTTATTGTATTGAACCTGGAGTTTTGCATAACATTCATATTAGCATTGCATACTGCATACTTGCATATATATATATATATATATATAAAGGGGGCCCCGCGACGCGACCGCATCAGCGATGCGTCCGCGTCGCGAGGAGATGGGAGAAAATAAAAAACGAACAGAGAGTCACGCAAGAGCGTGGTTGGAGGCGTGCCAATGGCACAAATCGTCCCACGCGACCGCATCATATGGGAAAAATGGCCTCCCACGCGACCGCGTACCCCACGCGGCCGAGTGCCCTGGATTTCAACGTAATAATGGTGCACAGCCGAAAGTTGTGCTGGAGTGGTGCTGGACTGGCGCTGGAAGCGCAGTCTATCTGACGCGACCGCGTGCCTCACGCGGCCGTGTCACGTTCTTCTAAAGCCCACTCGTGCGATCGCGTCACCCACGCGGTCGTGTCACCCAAAAGTTGGCAAAATAAGATTTTGAACAGAGAGTTATGCGAGCGCGAGGCTGCCCTCGCGCCAGTAGCATAAATTGAGTCACGCGACCGCGTCGATTAACTTACAGCGCAAGTCGCGCGACCGCGTGCCCCACGCGTCCGCGTCGCTTGCGCCGCACAGCTTATCCAAATTTACCAAATATATTATCTTTTCTTCCCCAATCCTAATTTCTTCTATCTTTTTCTTCTTTCTTCTTTCTTACTTATCTCTTCTTCCTTTCTTTCACTTCTCATTCTTCTTATCTCTTCTTTTATTTAATTTATTTGTATACTTTCATTCATTGCATTATTTTCATTGGTGTTAGAAATTTATTTGGGTCATTATTTTCTATATTTTTGTGAATTGTTTGACAATTATATATTACTTTTTAAAGGGTTGCTTGCATGTTCAATTTATTATTTTCAAATAGCTCATTTACCATGCATGCTATGTGTTTGTGAAAACGCCCGTACGGCATTGTGCACTATTTTTAAGATTTCTTTTAATCTATTACTATAAATGCTTGCTTTTCACAAAACCCTTTTTATATTTTATTAATTAAATATAATTGTTATTACAAACATGATTGTTAGTTTGAAATACTTGGTAATCTAACTTGGACATTGAATGCTTGATCTATGCTACTCATGCCTTTGCCAGCATGCCAATAAACATCTTGCATATTAACTGTCCTCACATGCACTTACTATATTTCCATTGATGACTTTTCACATGTAGTCATGACCATGTGCTAACGTCATTTTTCTTTTTGTGCATTGATTACCACCTTTCCCGCTCTCTTTCTTGCTCTAACCCTTAGCTCCAAAAGTTACTTTCTTTTTCCTTTTCAGGATGGCCACCAAGAAAGGTAAAGAGGAAGCGACTCCCAAACCACCGGCAAGGAAAGGAACAAAGAGAGCACCAATTGAGGCACAACAACCCCCGGCCACCTGTACAATTTTGCATGCACCGAGGACGGTGCAATCTTTAAGTGTGGGGAGGTCGATACCGATCTCCGCGGGTTAGTTAGTCCCTTCACAACACCAATTTTTTTTTGTTTTTCATTGTTGCATTTGCATGTTTAATTATTTTTGTGCATATTTTACTACTTGGTTAAAGTAATATTCTTCTTTTTCAAGAAATTTTTATAGTATTTCACTAATTTGAATAAAACTTTTTGAAAAACTTGTTTGAAGAAATATTATTTTGGAACATAGTTTAGAGCTTGAACACAAAACCAGTGAGATTTTGAGCCTATTTGATTGGTTGCATGTTATCAACCAATATTTTAATTTTGGTGTGTGTTTTTCTCTCTAAATTTGTGATATTTGTCTTGCTTGATTCTATATTTTCATTGTTTAATGTATGCATGCACTTATATGATTGAGGCCTTGTTTCACTGAGCTTACATACCCATATGGCCTTAACCTTTTCATTATCTATTGCAAACCAATTTTGAGCCTATTTTACCCCTTTGTTCTTTATTTTAGCACATCATTAACTCTAAGAAAAAAACAATAATGTCCTTAATTTGAATCCTTGGTTAGCTTAGACTAGTGAGAATGCTTATGAATTAAGTGTGGGGAAAAGTGGGTTTGGAAACATCTGGTTTGAGAATTGAGTATGTTAGAATTTTCTGAAAATGTGAAAGAAATGTTTAGGACATGTTCATGAATTCAATAAATTAATCATATGCATTGAGAAAAATAAAAGAAAAAATATATATATAAATAATAAAAAAAGAGCAAAATAAGTGAAAGGGGACAAAATGCCCCAAAGTAAGTGGTGAAAGCAATGCATATGAGTTGTACTTGAAATTAGAATGCATGAATATGTGAAAAACATAGTTAATGGGAAGTCAGATTTTATATTATGATTACATGGATTGTCCTAAGTTAGGTGGAATAGTTTATGTTAATTAAGGATTCAAATTTTAGTCCACTTAGCCAAATACAATCCTACCTTGACCCTAACCCCATTACAACCCTCAAAAGACCTCTTGATTTGTGTATTGGTGCATTAAATTTTTGTTGATTGGTAGATGAAGAGCAAGTCTTAGAAAGCAAGATTAGTAGAGAATTGAGAGAATCGAACCTCAAACACCTGAGCGATTAGAGTGATATACACTACCAGTGAAGGTTCGATGCTCGATTCCTTGTTCCCGGCTTTCATGAGCTATTTTCTTCTGCAAGTTTACTTGTACTTTATTTTAGGATTTGAACTAGTGAGATCCAGTTCATGTTTATTCTTGGAGATTTATTTACTCTTAACCAAGTAGGTGGAAACATTTTGCATGTAGTTGCATTCATATTTATAGGTTGCATTTCATACATTCTACCATTCCTCTTCATCTTTATAGCTTCTCTTTAGCTTAGCATGAAGACATGCTAATGTTTAAGTGTGGGGAGGTTGATAAACCCATATTTCATGGTTTATCTTGTGCTCAATTGAGTGGCTTTTATCAACTCTTTACCCACTTATTCATACTATTTGCATGGTTTTACATTTGCCTTCCTAATTATGTGCTTTGATTGAAAACATGTTTCTTTGGACTTATATTTGCTTATTATTAATCCTCTCTTATTACCATTAGATGCCTTGATATGTGTGTTAAGTGTTTTCAGATATTATAAGGCAGGAATCGCTTGGAGGATGGGAAGGAAGCATGCGAAAGTGGAAGGAATACAATAAGTTGGAGAAATTGCTAAGCTGTCCAGCCTGACCTCTTCGCACTCAAACGGCTATAACTTTAGCTACAGAGGTCCAAACGATGTGGTTCCAAGTGCGTTGGAAAGCTAACGTCCGGGGCTTCGATTTGATATATAATTTACCATAGCTGCCTCGATGCCAGGCGACGCAAACGCGTGACCTGGCAGAAACATAACCTGCGCAGCCGCGTGAGCCATGCGGCCGCGTCACTTTTCCGCGACCTGTACGGACCAGAAAGCGCTGGAAGTGACTCACTCAAGTAAATAACCATCCGTTTCAAGTAAGCCATATTCGAGTGGAACAATAAAGCTAATAGAGGTGAATTTCACTCACTCAAATGTAGGGTTAGATGACAACCTAGGCAAAGAAGCTTCCAAGGATCTTGGCAAGGCGTATTTAACTCCCATCCTTCTTTTTCTAAGGGCCTCCACTCCTTCAAAAAATTTCTCAAATTCAACCCTTTGTTTATCAATTTTATCTTCTTCACCAAAAAAATTTGATGCTTGATCTTCAATTTTAAGGGAACTCAATTCTTGCCTTATCCCATCCAATTCCTCATACGGGATATGCTTTGGAGGATGTGCACTTTCCTCCTCAACATCAACTTTAATCTTGTTGGAGGGATTTTCTATGACCTTAGATTCCCATAGAGACTCCGCATCTCCTAAATCTTCAACCAGTTTTTCCTTGTCTTCATCAATCATAGGTTCCTCCAATTGTTCCAACACAAAGCAACAATCCTCATTTTTCACCGAAGTTTTCAATCTCTCCTTCATGCTATGCTCTTCAACTGATTCTCCACACGTGGCCATAGAAGTTTCTTGAGTGCTCAAGCATTGGGAGGCTAATCGATTTACCACCTCATTCAAGGTGGCTACGGATTCTAATGCCTCCCTTTGCATTTCTCTTTGTTCTTGAAGTAGCAAAGTGAGAGAATCATCAATTGGGGCTTGGGGTGGATAGGAGGGTTCATTATTTTGGACAATGGGATCATAATAGGAAGGTAGTTCTTCTTGGTAGGGTTATGGCGGTTCAACACTCTCCAATTTTTCCACTTGTTGCATATCACACTCCACGGTTGCTCCTCCACAATCATCCTTGAACAAGTTTTGCTTGGGGCATGAATCCCATGAGTTTATCTTTTGACGGATGGCTGCTTGAAGCCGATCCATTATTTTCTTGAGGCAATCTCTTGATTGTTCCAAATTGCAAGCATAAGTAAGATTATACTGCTCTTGGATCGATGGACATGAATATTCTTCCATGGGACATTGTGGTTAAAAGTAAGATTCATCTTGTGTGTGAAAATTAGCATACATTAGAGGTGGTTCATCTTGGTAATACTATGGAGGAGGTGGTTCTTGGAAGTCTTGAGGTTGGAATGGTGGTGGTTCTATATGTGGGTCATATTGCTCATATGGTTGTTGGTATGGTGGGTAAGGATTAGGGCTTGTGAGTATGGTTGAGGGTTATGTTGAGGATGAGGTTCTTAAGCATATGGTGGGGCTTGTTGGTAGCTACAAGGGGGTCCATCATAGCTATTAGATTGATATGCATTAGGAGGGGAATTATACCTATAAGAAACCAGAGGAGGTTGTTGCCAAGAAGGTTGTCCATAAGCTTGAGGCTCCTCCCACCTTTGATTGTTCCATCCTTGATGCATATTCTCATTGTAATCTCCATTTCCTACAACATAGTTTGAACCAAACTCATAGCCAAAATGAGAATTCATGATAGCAAGAGAAAATAAAAACAAAGACTAGTAACAAATAAAGAGAATAAACTCCTACAACTACCAAAGATTAACAAAGAAGCAAAAGGCAAACATATTCACAATATTCACATATATACAATAACCAATAACAAGCGCACATTTGCAATTCTCGGGCAACGGCGCCATTTTGATGAGCGGATTTTTGATGGTGTAGAATTTCACAAATAAAATCTCGTTGCAAGTATAGTTTCTAAACCAACAAAGAATCCTCTAATACAAAAACTTGGTTGTCACAAGTAACGAACCCCAAAAATATAAACCGAAGTATTCAAACCTCGCGTCGTCTCTCAAAGGAATTGCAGGGAAGTGTTCTTGTTATTGGTTTTGGGACAAGTGTTTTTGGGGTTTTGAATAAGGAACATGAAAGATAAATGGCAAGAAAGTAAATGGAAACTCAGATGATAAAAAGGTCTTGGCAAGGAATGAGAACTAGAAGTCCTATCCTCGTTATCCTCCTCAACTATGACAAGAATTGTCCATTGCTCCACTTAGTCAACCTCTAACTATGAAGGAAAGTCAAGTGGAAATAATCAATTTGATTCCTCAAGTCCTGTTCCGAGGGTTACCTGAAACTGTAGGTCGATCTCGGACGAGATCTGCGGTGATGGTTGGAGTTGACGTGTCCGACTTGTTGGACTTGGTGGTGCTGCTGATCCTTCGTCACCGGAGGGTGGTGGTACCTGCAAGAGACTCCGATGCTTAAGTTAGCACGTGCTTTAGGCAGGTTTTTAGTAGAATCAGAGTATGAGTTATACCTAGGTGCTCTAGTGTATTTATAATAGTGTGGAGTGACTTTTCTGGAGATAAGATAGTTATCTTATCTTATCTTTGGGTGAAGTCATCTTATCTTTTTAGGGAACCGCCTTATCTTTCTAGGATTGGGCTGTCTTTAGATTTGGGTCGTGTTCCTTTGTTTGGGCTTACCTAGGGCTTTGTAGCGATTTGGCCGAACTCTTTGGAAAGAGGTCGGGGAATCCAAACCTGAAGAGGTCGGTCGACTTGCCTTTAACCAGCCCGGGTCGTACAGCTCGGCCCAGGGCATGAACAGTGCCCCTGCTTGAGCTTGGTCTTTCTTCTAAGGTTGTGTCTGTTGGCCAACTTTGACCTCTTTTGAGAAATCTGAGCTCGAGCATTGTCGATCCCGTTTTGTAGAGCTCCTTAATAAGTTTTTGAATGCAGAGCATTTTCCCCTTTAATTGTATCGTGTGTTGCGCTTTCCTAGGGAACGTGTGAAGGTTTTTAAGGACTTCACTTAATTCCTTTTTGCCGTTTCCTTCTTCCCTCTTTCTCATTTATTTTTTTGAATTTTCAAAGTGCCATCCCTTTAGTTCTTTCTTTTGTTTTCTGGCTCATCTCTTTATTTTCTTGCTCCCAAGTTTTTACGTCTTCGTGCTCTCCTTGCTTTCAGAAGTGATCGTCGGGTATGGGCTCGCCATTTTCTTCTGTCTTCCTCGCCACTTCACTTTACAGGTTGGTCCTCTTTTTTTCTTCTTCTTTCTTTCCGTGCTATTTCACGCTTGGAAAGTTTTGATCTTGCTTGATTTCGTGTTTAGAAAGCTCAAATATTTTCTGCGTTTGTTGTGCATCTGGTTGTCGTTGTAATGTGTGCTATGAGGATTTCTTCGATTTGTATGAATTGTCATTTTATTTGAGAGGGATCTCAATCTTTTTCTGTTTGTAGCTTGAAGTAGTGAACTGTTACTTTCCAAAAATCATGGATCTTTGATGATTTCTTGTTTTGATGTTGATGGCCTGTTGTTTTTGTGTGGACGATTTCCTTTAGTTTTGACGAAAATCCCTTTGCTGTAAAAAAATCGTAACTTTGGTGACTTTTTGTGATTTATGACTTTTCTTCTTTGGAGTGTTGCTGTTGAAGGGGGGTTGTCTTCCAGAGGATGCCCCTGGACTTTGGTGTGAGTCCTGGGGTCTCCTTTTCGCTGTTGTCTTTGACTTCTAACATCTGTATGCTTTAGTTTAAGTTATATCCCTATTTGCCCGAGTTGTTCTCTTGGTTTGGCCAAGCTGTTGATTAGTAACCCTTTTTTCTTTTTTCTTACTGTAGGACTAGTCGACCCATGTCTTCTCGCAAAAATATTGTCGAGACGTCCTCCAAGGTCCCCGAGGGCATGTCTGACTGGCTGGACTCCCTCTCCTTGATGTGCGTCTGAGTGGTTAACTCTGAATGCTGCATGTAGCTTAGGAAACATAACAGGATTTGTAGTAGTAGAGATTAGGAGAAGAACTATGAGTTGGCAGCGCCTGACCCTGATGAGAGGGTTTGTTTTCCTTCTCTGACCCAGGGGGAATGCCCCTTCTTTTTTGCTTATGACGACTTTTTTAGCCAAATGAACATTACCCTTCCTTTTACCTCTTTTGAGACTGATTTGCTGTGGTCACGTAATGTAGCTCCATCCCACCTCCATCTGAACTCATGGGGCTTCATTAAGATCTTTCAGTTGTTATGCCAAGAATTAGATGTCAAACCTTCTCAAACTCTCTTTCTTTACTTCTTTGTTTTGACCAAACCTGGGATTTCTGCCAAAAAAAAAAGCTTCCTGGATTTCTTTCTGGTCTGCCCAAGGAAAGAAATTGTTTTCTATGTATGACGAGTCCTTTAGGGACTTTAAGAACTACTTTTTCAAGGTCTGAGCTGTTGAGGGAGCTCGACCTTTTTTCTTAGAGTCGAATAATGAACCTGCCTTCCCCTTATGTTGGCAAAAGAATTTTGTAGCATCTAGGTATTCGTGGGAGATGTTAGATGAGGTTGAGCAAGCCTTTGTGAATGTATTGGAGGAGAATTGGGGGCAACCTCCCCATCTCGACACAAAGAAGTTCTTAGGGGATCCTTCACTTCTTCGAGCTGAGCTGGGTAGTGGTCGACTTCTTTTTTCTCTGCTTTTTGGTTGTTTATTTTGTCAATTTTATCTCTTCACTTCAGTTGTGACTTGACTTTGCTAGCTTCCTTCTTCAGAGATGTTGAAGAATGCGGATTCTATGAAGGCCTTTAAAAAGGCGAGGAAAGCGACCGCAGCCCAGAACATCTCGGCCCGGGCTGTGGGGGAGGGTTCTCAGGTTCCCCCTAAGAAACCGACATTCGGCAGTCCTGGGCCGAGGAAGGTTATCCCCACTCCTCAGGTTTATCTGGTTGATCCTCCCTGATCAACTTCTAGTGCTACCTCTTCTCCCACTACTGGCCTTCCACCAAAAAGACAGAGAGCTGTTGAACCCTTTGATTTGAATGCCCCGGATTTTGATGCAGTGAGTTTTGTCGATCATCAAATTGCTCCTTATGGTGTTATTCCTACGGATTATGTATCCATTCTCCGCCATCTGGACTTCATTACCCGAAGTAGCATTAAGATGGCACACATGGGAGCAGCCATATTCCGAACTGCCTAGGATGCTCCGGTTCATGTGACGAAGGCTTTTATGGACTAGGCCAAGTCGAAGTACGATAGGATCAAAGGTTTGAAGGAGGAACTCGAGGTAAAGGTGGCCAACCTGGAGAAAGATTTGGAGAATGAGAAGAATCGGGCTACTGCTGCGGTGGCTTCTACAAATCTGGCTGAGGAGATGGCACAGAAGCATAAGGAGAGCTATGTCCGGACTTATGGTGAGCTGATGGAGGTCAGGGAGAGATTGGAATCTGCTCAGGCTGATTATACCGAGCTTCAGGGCCATCTCGTGGGCAGTGTGACTGCTGCCTATGAGAATTTGAAGGCTCAGGTCCGAGTTCTTTCTCCCGAGTTCGACCTAGCTCTCTTCAGTTTGGACAATATTATGGAGAATGGTAAGATCATCCCTGCCCCAGATAAAGATGATGACGACGTAATCCCTCCTCCTGCAGCTGAGGTCGGCCATCCCAAGTCGGATCCTGATGTTCAGATCCTGAACCGGCCAGATGGAGCCGTTGATGCCGTCCCACTTGCGACTCGTCCTCCTTCACCTCGAGATGCTGCCACTGGGGAGTCTTTGCATCCTTTGTAGTTTTTGTTTTTGTTTTTGTATCTTTTATAGCCCGGCTTTTGGGTCTTTGAACTCTATTTTTGGCAGCTTGTAGTTGTTTGACTGTGACATTTTAGTTACTTTTCTTAGCAACTTTATTTAGAGACACAAATCCTTTTGAACTCTTGGGGTCGACTTTCGGGTAGCCTTCTGAGATTTTACAGTAGCTTCGCTTCTCTTGGTATGTTTGTTTACAATCTTTTGGAACTTTCTAGGAATCTTTTAAGAGTGTTGGAGCTTTTGTTGTCCGACCTCTATTTTGATTGCCCTTGTCTTTGTTTATTTCCTGCTCTAGGCGAAGTGACCTTTGAGGCTAGCTTTGTTTGGCTATTCTTTTTAGTATTATCATGGAATACTTGTAAGTTGATTTTGGTGAGGTCGTGGCTTTTTGGGTCGAGCTGCATCCCTTATAGCGCACGCCTTCTGCTGGTCGACTTCTCTTGTCAAACCTTCTCGAGTTATTTCTAGTAATCCCTTTTTAATCAGACCTCACCGGGTCTCTTTTCATGGTTTAAGTTTTTATAACTCTGTCGCTTTGATCGGCTTAGGCCGACTTCTTCATGTCGGTCCCTTCTAAGTTATTTCTAGTAATCCACTTTTGATAAGGGCTGGCCAGGCCTCATTCTATGGATTACTTTTTATAACTTTGTCGCTTTGGTCGATTGGTCCGACTTCTTTACGTCGGTTCTTCCCAAGTTATTTTTAGCAATCCTTTTTTTCTCAGACCTCGTCAGGCCTCTTTCTATGGATTACTTTTTTATAACTTTTGTCGCTTTGGTCGATTGGTCCGACTTCTTTATGTTGGTCCTTCCTCAGTTATTTTTAGCAATCCATTTTTTCTCAGACCCTTATCGAGCCTCTTTCTATGGATTACTTTTTATAACTTCTTGCATTAATCTGTTTTTGTCGCTTTTTTCATCTTGCCGATTTTGTCGTGATCGGACGGTGAACTTGGTTTTCACCTTGCCGACCTGAAGCTTTCTCGTGATCGGGTGGTGAATTTGGTTTTCACCTTGCCGACCTGTAGCTTTGTCGTGATCGGGTGCTGATTTTTTGCGTTCAGATTAATGTGTCTTGGTAAAGAGACTTTGTAGAAAATCTGGAATACTATATTCAAAATAAAAAATAGACATGTAGGGATAAAAATATATACATGTGGGTGCTTACCCTTCTGGATCTTGGTTTGGTGCCTCGTTAAAAAACCTTTTCAAGAAAAATAGTGCACCTTGGCCTAAGATCCTAACTATAATACCTTCTTAGGTTGCAGGCATGCCATGACCTTGGTAGCTCTCGCCCCTCGAGTTTGAACACCCTGTAGTAGCCTTTTCCCAGTACCTCTGTGACTCGGTATGGTCCTTTCCAATTAGCTGCCAGCTTCCCCTCTCATGGTTGACTTGTTCCGATATCATTTTGGACTAGGATGAGGTCGTTGTTGGCAAAACTTCACTGTACTACCTTCCGATTGTACCATGAGGCCATTCGACGTTTTAACGCCTCCTCCCTGATCTGAGCTCTCTCTCGGATTTCTAGAAGTTGGTCGAGCTCTTCCCTTTGAAGTTGGGAGTTGGCCTCTTTACTGTAGAAAATCGTTCTGGGGGACTCTTTTTCGACTTCTACTAGGATCATTGCCTCCATTCCATATACTAGTCGGAAGGGTGATTCCTTCGTTGTGGAGTTTGGAGTTATCCGATATGCCCGTAGAACTTGTGAGAGTTCTTCAGCCCAGGCTCCTTTTGCATCCTGTAGTCTCCATTTTAACCCAGCTAGTATGTCTTTGTCGGTAGCGTCTGCTTGTCCATTAGCCTGGGAGTATTCTACGGATGTGAATTGGTGCTTTATTTTTAAGTCAGCTACCAATTTCCTAAAACTTGCATCTGTAAACTGAGTGCCATTGTCTGTGGTGATGGAGTGGGGAACCCCAAACCTGGTGACAATGTTTCTGTATAAGAATTTCTGACTTCTTTGAGCAGTGGCATTAGCTAGAGGCTCTGCCTCAATCCATTTTGTGAAGTAATCGGCCCCTACAATGAGGAACTTGACTTGTCCTGATCCTTGGGGAAAGGGTCCTAGGAGGTCGACTCCCCATCTTGCGAATGGCCAAGGTGATGTTATGCAGATGAGTTCCTCTGGTGGGGTGATGTAAAAGTTGGCACGTTTTTGGCATGGTGGGCATGTCTTAACAAACTTGGTTGTTTCTTTTTGCAAGGTCGGCCAAAAGAACCCGGCTCGGAGTACTTTTTTGGAGAGAGCTCGTGCTCCAAGGTGATTGCCACACATGCCACTGTGTACTTCTTCCAAGACTTCCTTTGTGTTGGAGGTCAGCACACATTTTAACAGGGGTGTTGAAATCCCTCTCTTGTATAGAGTATTGTTTATGATGGTGTAGTATTGTGCCTCCCATTTTAGTCTCTTCGCCTCCTTCTTATCTGTAGGGAGTGTCTCTGATTTGAGGTAGTTGATTATGGGGGTCATCCATCCATGATCCTGACCTATTATGGCTAGGACCTTTTCTTCCCCCGAGATTGATGGGCTTTGCAGTACCTCCTGGATGAGGCTTCTATTATTTCCCCCTGGTTTGGTGCTGGCAAATTTTGAGAGTACACCAGCTCGAGCATTTTGTTCTCGAGGTATATGGCGGACCTCATAATTCCCGAGCTATCCGAGCTGTTCCCTGGATTTGTCCAGGTACTTTTTCATGGTGGAGTCCTTAGCTTGGTAGCTCCCTGCTATTTGTGAGGTGACGACTTGCGAAACGCTGAAGATGACAAGCTTTTGAACTCCAACCTCCTTAGCCAGCCTCAAACCAGCTAGTAATGCTTCGTATTCGGCCTGGTTGTTTGACGCAGGGAACTCAAATTTTAGGAAGAGTTCAATTTGGGTTCCCTGATCACTTTCTAATATCACACCTGCATCACTCACTATTTTGTTTGAAGAGCCGTCTACATAAAGATTCCATTTTGTATGAGTTCCCGGGGTGTCAATGTACTTAGCAATAAAGTCGGCCAAATACTGTGACTTGGTGGCAGTCCGGGCTTTATACTGAAGATCGAACTCCGATAGCTCGACTGCCCATTGTAGAATTCTTCCAGCTGGATCCGTCTTCTGTAGAATGCCTTTTATGGGCTGGTTGGTCCGAACTTTAATGGTATGAGCTTGAAAATATGGGTGAAGTCGTCGAGAGGTTAGTATGAGAGCATAGGCGAATTTTTCTATTTTTTGGTAGTTCAGTTCGGACCCCTGTAGGGCCTTGTGGTGCACGAAATTGTGATCACTACAACTCACATAATCCCTAGTAATGGCTCCAAAGACTTGGTGCTCAATACCATGGCATAAACACAACTTCGCACAACTAACCAGCAAGTGCACTGGGTCGTCCAAGTAATAAACCTTACGTGAGTAAGGGTCGATCCCACGGAGATTGTTGGTATGAAGCAAGCTATGGTCACCTTGTAAATCTTAGTCAGGCAGACTCAAATGGGTATAGATGATGAATAAAACATAAAGATAAAGATAGAGATACTTATGTAATTCATTGGTGAGAGCTTCAGATAAGCGTATGAAGATGCCTTCCCTTCCGTCTCTCTGCTTTCCTACTGTCTTCATCCAATCCTTCTTACTCCTTTCCATGGCAAGCTTATGCAAGGGTTTCACCGTTGTCAGTGGCTACCTCCCATCCTCTCAGTGAAAATGTTCCTATGCTCTGTCACAGCATATGGCTAATCAGCTATCGGTTCTCGGTCAGGCCGGAATAGAATCCAGTGATTCTTTTGCGTCTGTCACTAACGCCCCGCCTGCTAGGAGTTTGAAGCACGTCACAGTCATTCAATCATTGAATCCTACTCAGAATACCACAGACAAGGTTAGACCTTCCGGATTCTCTTGAATGCCGCCATCAGTTCTCGCCTATACCACGAAGATTCCGGTTAAAGAATCCAAGAGATATTCACTCGAGCCTCGTATGCTTGTAGAACAAGAGTGGTTGTCAGTCACTTTGTTCATAAGTGAGAATGATGATGAGTGTCACGGATCATCACATTCATCAAGTTGAAGAACAAGTGATATCTTGGACAAAGAACAAGCAGAATTGAATAGAAGAACAATAGTAATTGCATTAATACTCGAGGTACAGCAGAGCTCCACACCTTAATCTATGGTGTGTAGAAACTCCACCGTTGAAAATACATAAGAACAAGGTCTAGGCATGGCCATGAGGCCAGCCCCCAAATGATCTAAGAACTAGATGTCCAAAGATGATCTAGAGATCTAAAGTGATCAAAAGATAGCTACCCCCATTCCTAGATACAATAGTAAAAGGTCCTACTTATAGAAAACTAGTAGCCTAGGGTGTACAGAGATGAGTAAATGACATAAAAATCCACTTCCGGGCCCACTTGGTGTGTGCTTGGGCTGAGCAATGAAGCATTTTCGTGTAGAGACTCTTCTTGGAGTTAAACGCCAGCTTTTATGCCAGTTTGGGCGTTTAACTCCCGTTTTGGTGCCAGTTCCGGCGTTTAACGCTGGGAATTCTGAAGGTGACTTTGAACGCCGGTTTGGGCCATCAAATCTTGGGCAAAGTATGGACTATCATATATTGCTGGAAAGCCCAGGATGTCTACTTTCCAACGCCGTTGAGAGCGCGCCAATTGGACTTCTGTAGCTCCAGAAAATCCACTTCGAGTGCAGGGAGGTCAGAATCCAACAGCATCTGCAGTCCTTTTCAGTCTCTGGATCAGATTTTTGCTCAGGTCCCTCAATTTCAGCCATAAAATACCTGAAATCACAGAAAAACACACAAACTCATAGTAAAGTCCATAAAAGTGAATTTTAACTAAAAACTAATAAAAATATACTAAAAACTCAACTAAATATACTAAAAACATACTAAAAACAATGCCAAAAAGCGTACAAATTATCCGCTCATCACAACACCAAACTTAAACTGTTGCTTGTCCCCAAGCAACTGAAAATCAAATAAGATAAAAAGAAGAGAATATACTATAGACTCCAAATTATCAATGAAACTTAGCTCCAAATTAGATGAGCGGGACTAGTAGCTTTTTGCCTCCGAACAGTTTTGGCATCTCACTCTATCCTTTGAAATTCAGAATGATTGGCTTCTTTAAGAACTCAGAATCCAGATAGTGTTATTGATTCTCCTAGTTAGGTATGATGATTCTTGAACACAGCTACTTTATGAGTCTTGGCCGTGGCCCAAAGCACTCTGTTTTCCAGTATTACCATCGGATACATACATGCCACAGACACATAATTGGGTGAACCTTTTCAGATTGTGACTCAGCTTTGCTAGAGTCCCCAATTAGAGGTGTCCAGGGTTCTTAAGCACACTCTTTTTGCCTTGGATCACAATTTTATTTCTTTCTTTTTCTTTCTTTTTCTTTTTCTCCCCTTTTTTTCGTTTTTTTTTTGTATTCACTGCTTTTTCTTGCTTCAAGAATCATTTTTATGATTTTTCAGATCCTCAGTAACATGTCTCCTTTTTCATCATTCTTTCAAGAGCCAACAATTTTAACATTCATGAACAACAAATTCAAAAGACATATGCACTGTTCAAGCATACATTCAGAAAACAAAAAGTATTGTCACCACATCAAACTAATTAAGCTAGTTTTAAAGATGAATTTGAAATCCTGTACTTCTTGTTCTTTTGTAATAAAAACAGTTTTCATTTAAGAAAGGTGATGGATTCATAGGACATTCATAACTTTAAGGCATAGACACTAAGACACTAATGATCATAAGACACAAAGATGGATAAACATAAGCATGATTTTTCGAAAAACAAGAAAAATAAAGAACAAGGAAATTAAAGAACGGGTCCACCTCAGTGATGGCGGCTTGTTCTTCCTCTTGAAGATCTTATGGAGTGCTTGAGCTCCTCAATGTCTCTTCCTTGTCTTTGTTGCTCCTCTCTCATGATTCTTTGATCTTCTCTAATTTCATGGAGGAGGATGGAATGTTCTTGGTGCTCCACCCTTAGTTGTCCCATGTTGGAACTCAATTCTCCTAGGGAGGTGTTAATTTGCTCCCAATAGTCTTGTGGAGGAAAGTGCATCCCTTGAGGCATCTTAGGGACTTTCATGAGGAGGAGGATCTCTTGTTTGCTCCATCCTTTTCTTAGTGATGGGCTTGAGGTCATGCCTTCTCAGTTGAACCGGCTTCCCTCTTAAATTTCTCTTCCATTGGGCGTCCTCTTCACAGATATCTATGAGGACTTGGTCCAACCTTTTGATCAAAGTTGACCCTTCTTCATGGCCACAACTTCATAGAAGTGGTCTTGATGCACCCTTGAGATGAATCTCTCCATCTCTCATGACTCGGAGGGAGAGGCTTTTGCCTTCCCTTTCCTCTTTCTAGAGGTTTCTCCGGCCTTGGATGCCATAAATGGTTATGGAAAAACAAAAAGCAATGCTTTTACCACACCAAACTTAAAAGGTTTGCTCGTCCTCGAGCAAAAGAAGAAAGAAGAGAGTAGAAGAAGAAGAAATGAGGAAGAAGGGAATGGCTTTGTGTTCGGCCAAAGAGGGGGAGAAGTGGTGTGAATTTGAATGGTGAGGTAGGTGGGGTTGGTGGGGATCCTGTGAGGTCCACGGATCCTTAGGTGTCAAGGAAAAGTCATCCCTGCACCAAATGGCATGCAAAAACGTGTTTTGAGCCAATCCTGGCGTTAAACGCCGGGCTGGTGCCCATTTCTGGCGTTTAACGCCAGTCTGGTGCCCCTTTCTGGCGTTAAACGCCCAGAATGGTGCCAGACTGGGCGTTAAACGCCCAACTGCTACTCTTACTGGCGTTTAAACGCCAGCAGGGCCTTCCTCCAAGGTGTGCTGTTTTTCTTCCTGTTTTTCATTCTGTTTTTGCTTTTTCAATTGATTATGTGACTTCTCATGATCATCAACCTACAAAATAAAATAAAATAGCAAAAGAAAATAGATAAAGTATAACATTGGGTTGCCTCCCAACAAGCGCTTCTTTAATGTCAGTAGCTTGACAGTGGGCTCTCATGGAGCCTCACAGATACTCAGAGCATTGTTGGAACCTCCCAACACCAAACTTAGAGTTTGAATGTGGGGTTCAACACCAAACTTAGAGTTTGGTTGTGGCCTCCCGACACCAAACTTAGAGTTTGACTGTGGGGGCTCTGCTTGACTCTGATTTGAGAGAAGCTCTTCATGCTTCCTCTCCATGGTGACAGAGGGGTATCCTTGAGCCTTAAACACAAAGGATTCTTCATTCACTTGAATGACCAGTTCACCTCTATCAACATCAATCACAGCCTTGGCTGTGGCTAGGAAGGGTCTGCCAAGGATGATGGTTTCATCCATGCACTTCCCAGTCTCTAGGACTATGAAATCAGCAGGGATGTAATGGTCTTCAATCTTCACCAAAACATCCTCTACAAGTCCATAAGCTTGTTTTCTTGAGTTGTCTGCCATCTCTAGTGAGATTCTTGCAGCTTGCACCTCAAAGATCCCTAGCTTCTCCATTACAGAGAGAGGCATGAGGTTTACACTTGACCCTAAGTCACACAGAGCCTTCTTGAAGGTCATGGTGCCTATGGTACAAGGTACTGAAAACTTCCCAGGATCTTGTCTCTTTTGAGGTAATTTCTGCCTAGACAAGTCATCCAGTTCTTTGGTGAGCAAAGGAGGTTCATCCTCCCAAGTCTCATTTCCAAATAACTTGTCATTTAGCTTCATGATTGCTCCAAGGTATTTAGCAACTTGCTCTTCAGTGACATACTCATCCTCTTCAGAGGAGGAATACTCATCAGAGCTCATGAAAGGCAGAAGTAAGTCTAATGGAATCTCTATGGTCTCATTTTGAGCCTCAGATTCCCATGGTTCCTCATTGGGGAACTCAGTGGAGGTTAGTGCACGCCCATTGAGGTGTTCCTCAGTGGCGTTCACTTCCTCTCCTTCCTCTCCAAATTCGGCCATGTTGATGGCCTTGCACTCTCCTTTTGGATTTTCTTCTGTATTGCTTGGGAGAGTACTAGGAGGGAGTTCAGTAATTTTCTTGCTCAGCTGTCCCACTTGTGCCTCCAAGTCTCTAATGGAGGACCTTATTTTAGTCATGAAACTTTGAGTGGTTTTGATTAGATCAGAGACCATGGTTGCTAAGTCAGAGGGGTTCTGCTTAGAATTCTCTGTCTGTTGCTGAGAAGATGATGGAAAAGGCTTGCCATTGCTAAACCTGTTTCTTCCACCATTATTGTTGAAACCTTGTTGAGGTCTCTCTTGATTCTTTCATGAGAAATTTGGGTGATTTCTCCATGAAGAATTATAGGTGTTTCCATAGGGTTCTCCTAGGTAATTCACCTCTTCCATTGAAGGATTCTCAGGATCATAAGCTTCTTCCTCAGATGAAGCATCCTTAGTACTGTTTGGTGCATTTTGCATTCCAGACAGACTTTGAGAAATCAAATTGACTTGTTGAGTCAATATCTTATTCTGAGCCAGAATGGCATTCAGAGTATCAATCTCAAGAACGCCTTTCTTCTGATTTGTCCCATTGTTCACAGGATTCCTTTCAGAAGTGTACATGAATTGATTATTTACAACCATTTCAATTAGCTCTTGAGCTTCTGTAGGCGTCTTCTTCAGATGAAGAGATCCTCCAGCAGAGCTATCCAAAGCCATCTTGGACAGTTCAGAGAGACCATCATAGAAAATACCTATGATGCTCCATTCAGAAAGCATATCAGAGGGACACTTTCTGATCAATTGTTTATATCTTTCCCAAGCTTCATAGAGGATTCTCCATCCTTCTGTCTGAAGGTTTGGACTTCCACTCTAAGCTTACTCAATTTTTGAGGTGGAAAGAACTTTGCCAAGAAGGCATTGACTAGTTGTTCCCATGAGTCTAGACTTTCTTTAGGTTGTGAGTCCAACCATGTCCTAGCTCTGTCTCTTACAGCAAAAGGGAATAGCATAAGTCTGTAGACCTCAGGGTCAACCCCATTAGTCTTGACAGTGTCACAGATTTGCAAGAATTCAGCTAAGAACTGATGAGGATCTTCCAATGGAAGTCCATGGAACTTGCAATTCTGTTGCATTAGAGAAACTAATTGAGGCTTAAGCTCAAAGTTGTTTGCTCCAATGGCAGGGATAGAGATGCTTCTCCCATAGAAGTCGGGAGTAGGTGCAGTAAAGTCACCCAGCACCTTCCTTGCATTGTTGTTGTTGTTGTTTTCGGCTGCCATGTGTTCTTCTTCTTTGAAGAATTCGGTCAGGTCCTCTACAGAGAATTGTGCTTTAGCTTCTCTTAGTTTTCGCTTCAAGGTCCTTTCAGGTTCAGGGTCAGCTTCAACAAGAATGCTTTTGTCTTTGTTCCTGCTCATGTGAAAGAGAAGAGAACAAGAAAATATGGAATCCTCTATGTCACAGTATAGAGATTCCTTGAGGTGTCAGAGGAAAAGAAAAATGGAAGACAGAGGTAGAAAATTCGAACTTATCAAAGAAGATGGAGTTCGAATTTTGCATTAAGGAATAGTGTTAGTCCATAAATAGAAGGATGTGAGAAGAGAGGAAGAAATTTTCGAAAATCAAGTGAAATATTTTGAAAACATTTAAAAAAAATTAATTAATTTTCGAAAATCAAGAGTGAGAAAGAAATCAAGTAATTTTTGAAAAAGATTTTTTTGAAATTAGAAATCAACAAGATATGATTTGAAAACTATTTTGAAAAAGATGTGATTAAAGAGATATGATTGAAAAGTTATGGTTTTAAAAAAGATATGATTGAAAAGATATGATTTTGAAAACAATTTTAAAAAGATTTGATTTTAAAAATTAATGACTTGCCTAACAAGAAAAGATATGATTCAAACATTAAACCTTTCTCAACAGAAAAGGCAACATACTTAAAATGTTCAATCAAATCATTAATTGTTAGTAAGTATCTTTGAAAAAGGAAAGAAATTGATTTTGAAAACATTTGATTGAAAAGATTTGATTTGAAAAAGATTTGATTTTGAAAAACTTTGAAAACTTGAAAAATATTGATTTTGAAAACAAAATCCTCCCCCTTGTGCCATCCTGGCGTTAAACGCCCAGAATGGTGCACATTCTGGCGTTTAACGCCCAAAACTCTACCCTTTTGGGCGTTAAACGCCCAGCCAGATACCCTGGCTGGCGTTTAAACGCCAGTCTGTCTTCTTCACTGGGCATTTTTGAATGCCCAGCCTTTTCTGCATAATTCCTCTGCAGTATGTTCTGAATCTTCAATTCTCTGTATTATTGACTTGAAAAGACACAAATTAAAAATATTTTTGGATTTTTAATAATGAGGAATAATCAACATGCAACTAAAATCAAATAATAATGCATGCAAGACACCAAACTTAGCAGTTTGTATACTGTTCCGAGGGTTACCTGAAACGGGCAGCTCGGTCGTCTTTAGGGAGGCCCGAGATGGGGGGATTGATGACCCGAGCTTGATATGCTGAGTGGTTGGTGGTGGTACCTGCAATGACACTCCGATGCTTAAGTTAGCATGGGTCCAAGCAGATATTGAGTATAATTAGAGTATGAGTTATACCTGGGTGCTCCAGTGTATTTATAGTAGTTGGCCGTGATCTTCCCTGGATAAGATATTCTTATCTTATCTTATCTTTTGGGAGTTTTATCCCTATCTTTGTGGAACCGCCTTTTCCTAGGCCTCTTTGGCCTTTAGGTTTTTGGGCTTCGTTCCCTTTGATGGGCTTTCTCAGCTTTATTTGTCCGAGGTCCGACCTCAGGCGTGGGCCTTTGGGATGAGGTCGGACCTTTTATGAACTTGCCGAGTTTGGGGAGCTCGGTCAGGGTATGAACAGTGCCCCTGCCCGAGTTCGTCTCTTTGAGAGGTCGAGCTCGGGCATAGTAGTTTTTTCAAATTTCAAAAGTGGCCGTTTCCTGCATTTATTGCATTTTACCGTTTTTCCTCGATTTCCGTTCGGGCTCTGTGAGGGCTTTATTTATTTGCCCCTTTCTTCGTTTTTTTTTCGTTTATCCTTTTTCGAGCATTGCTTCTTCTTTTCTCTTTGCTCTTCTTCCCTGAATCTCTCCGTGTGTTTCTCTGGGTTTTCTTTGTGCCGTCGTTTCGTTCTCTTTGCTTCGGAGTTCGCCGTCTTCGTTTCTTTCTTTTCCAGGTTTGTTTCCATGCCTCCCTTTTTCTTGTACACATATGCCTTTCTGTTTTTTGCGTGGCTTTCTGTTTCTTTATGCCTGGGTTGCCCCGAGAAGAGGCGCCGCCATTGCTTTGTTGTTTGTACATGGGGGGGCTCTTTTTCTGGTTCTCTGGTATTTTGCTCCGGGTTTGCTGTATTTTCTTCTAAAAGATCTTTGTTTCTTGCTTTGCTGAATGGGTTTTTTGCGGTCTGCCTTTATGTGATTTTTGTTTGCTGTTGTATTCTTCATTGTAGGCAAGAATTTTTATGTCTCGAAAGGTACTTCAAGCGATGTCGACCAAGATTCCAAGTGGTCTTGGTTGGGTAGATCCTGTTCCTCTAAAAGTCCCTTCTGTGGTAGATTCTGAGTATTTAGCTAGATTTCGTAGGCAATGTAGCATATGTGAAGATAGAGAGTCTGAGAGGGATTATGAACTAGTAGCCCCGGATTCCGAGGAGAGAGTTTGCTTCCCGCCTTTAGATAGTTCCGAGAAGCTCTTCTTTTACGCTTATGATTGTTTTTTCTCTAAGCTGAATGTCCGACTTCCTTTTACCGACCTGGAGTCTGAGGTTTTGTGGTCTTGTAACCTTGCCCCTACGCAGCTCCATCCGAATTCTTGGGCATTTTTAAAGCTGTTTCAACTTTTGTGTCAGTTTTTGGGCGTCTCCCCCTCTATTTCTCTTTTTTCCTATCTGTTTGTGTTGACGAAGCCGGGGTCGGGTGGAGGTAAGGTGTCTTGGGTCTCTTTTAGGGCTAACCAGGGAAAGAAGTTTTGTACCTTGTATGATAAGTCCTTTCATGATTTTAAGAACTATTATTTCAAGGTCCGGGCTGCTGGAGATGTCCGACCTTTCTTTCTAGATGAGAGTGGGGAGCCTTCTTTTCCTCTTTGTTGGCAGGAAAATGTAGTGTCTGCCAAGTATACTCTTGAGAGTTTAGATGAGGTGGAGCAGGCTTTTGTGGGTGTGGTGAGCGGTTTATGGGGTCGGGCACCTCACTTGGACACGAAGAAAATGTTGGGAGATCCAAGCCTTCTCCGTTCCGAGTTAGGTAGTTCCCGACCTCTCCGAGTTTCATCTTTTTTAGTATTTTGGCTTTGCTTGTTTTGGTGGAATTTCTGTTGTGATAATCCTTTTCTTTTGTTTCTGCAGAGATGTCTTCTCATGCGGATTCCATGAAGTTCCTTCGTCGGTCGAAGAAGTCTACGGCTGCTCGGAATATCGAGGCTGAGGCTTCTGCCCGATCTTCTCCGCAGAAGCCTACTTTGGGTGTTCAGACTCGGTCGAAGACCATTCCGACTCCTCAGTTCCGAGCTATAACTCAATATCCTCCGACCTCTGGGCCCGGTCACCTTTCCCCGCCTTCGACCTCGGGTCCTCCCCCCAAGAAACAGAAGACCTCTCAGGAGCTTGCGGGTTTTAATGACAAGGATTTTGATGCTCTTGGTTGGATTGAGCAGCATATCCTTCCTCAGACCTTTATTTCTACTGATGATGTGTCTATGGAGCATCATTTTCAGTATATGGCGCGGAGCTGTGTTCGGATGGCTAGTCTTCATGCCGCTATTGCCCGGGAGTTCAAGAAATCTCCTCTTGGGGCGACTAGCTCCCGACTTGAGAAGGCTCAGTCCGAGCTTGATAAGATTAGTCAACTGAAGGCTGCCAGGATTACTGAGCTGGAGGCTTCTTTGGAGAAAGAGAAAGCTAGGGCTACTGCGGCTGTGGCGTCAGCGAAGACATCTGAGGAGATGGCGAAGGCGGCCACAGAGAATTATACCCGGCTATATGCCGAGCTTGTGGAGACGAAGGAGGAGTTGCAATCTGTGCAGGACAAGTTTTACGAGCTGGAAGGTCATGTGGCCAAGGGTATGGACGCTATGTTTGAAAATCTGAAGGCTCAGGTCCGGGTTCTTGCTCCCGACCTGGATCTGAGTTTATTTAGTACGGATAACGTTGTGGTGGAGGGAAGGATTGTTCCTGCTCCAAACGAGGATGAGGTTCCGGCGTCCGACCCCGAAGTTCCTGTTGAGAACCCGACTTCCTCTTTGGCCGGGAATGGATCTGGTGTGGGGGTTTCAAACCCGGGTGACGTTGCCGTCGATGCAGTCCCGATTTCTATGTTTGCTCCGCAGCCTTCTGTTGATGAGGAGTCTGGAAAGGTCCTTGATCCTTTGTAATCTTTTTATTTTTGGTGTTTTGCCCGACCTGTGGGTTCTTTGGATGGTTTCTGTTGAACGCTTTTGGACACCTTTTTTGCTTTATTAGCTACTTGTGGTAACTTTTAGCTTATTATGCGGTGTTTTGTTCGCGTTTTGACTTTCTGTTCCGCTTTTATGCTTTTTAGTTGTTTTTGGATAACAACTTTTTAGCTAGCGTTTTGAAATTCTTGTTTTAGCCTTTGTTCGCGTTTTGGCTTTTGTTTCCGCTTTTATGCTTTTTAGTTGTTTTTTGGCTAACAACTTTCTAGCTAGCGTTTTGAAACTTTTTTTAGCCTTGTTTCGCGTTTTGGCTTTTGTTTCTGCTTTTATGCTTTTTAGTTGTTTTTGGATAACAACTTTTTAGCTAGCGTTTTGAAATTCTTGTTTTAGCCTTTGTTCGCGTTTTGGCTTTTGTTTCCGCTTTTATGCTTTTTAGTTGTTTTTTGGCTAACAACTTTCTAGCTAGCGTTTTGAAACTTTTGTTTTAGCCTTGTTTCACGTTTTGGCTTTTGTTTCCGCTTTTATGCTTTTTAGTTGTTTTTGGATAACAACTTTTTAGCAAGCGTTTTCGAAACTTCCTTTGATTTCGTTCTTTCGCTTGAACTTTTTAGTTGTTCGTGTGTAGCAACTTTTTAGTAAGCGTTTTCGAAATCTCGGACCTCGGGCCTTCGAGTACCTCCTTTTGTTGGGTCCGACTTTGTCGTTTGGTCGGCCCTTTTTAAGTTATTTTTGTAATCTCTTTTTGGCCTTTTTGAGCCTTTTCAGAGTTACTTTATAACTTCTCACATTAATTTGAACCTCGTCGCTTTATCTTTGCCGACCTTGTGTGGCCTGTTGGCAAATGATTTTTTGCGTTTTGTCGAGCATAAATAAATGCGCCTTGGCGGGGTACTTTCTAGGACTCGTTTCATCATGAGGAAAATATAGGAAAAAATTTGATTAGTATTAAAAAAGAAAGAATATTTACAGAGTGTTTACCCTTTGACTAGGTCGGGTGTCTTACTTAACCGGGTGTCTCATTAAAAAACCCTTGTAGGGAAAAAGAGTACACCTCGGGTTAAGTTTTTCTAGCTGTAGTACCGTCTTAGATTGCAGGCGTGCCAGGCCCTGGGCAGCTCGTTGCCTTCTAGGTCGGATACTTTGTAATAGCCTGTTCCTAAGACTTCTGTTACCTTGTAGGGCCCTTTCCAATTTGCGGCTAGCTTTCCTTCTCCCGACTTTTGTGTTCCGATGTCATTTCGGATTAGAATTAGGTCGTGAATGGAGAAGCTTCGCTTTATTACTTTTTGATTGTATCTGAGGGCCGTTCGCCGCTTAAGGCTTCTTCTCGAATCCGAGCTCTTTCTCGGACCTCGGGGAGGAGGTCGAGTTCTTCCCTTTGTGCCTGCGGGTTATCTTTTTCATTGTAGAAGATGACTCTGGGTGACCCTTCATCTATTTCGATAGGAATCATTGCCTCCATCCCGTACGCTAGTCGGAACGGTGATTCTCCCGTTGTAGAGTGTGGGGTTGTCCGATATGCCCATAGTACCTGGGGGAGCTCCTCGGCCCATGCCCCTTTGGTCTCTTGGAGTCTTCGTTTTAACCCGGCCAAGATGACTTTATTTGCAGCTTCTGCTTGTCCATTGGCTTGTGGTGCTCTACTGATGTGAATTGCTGTTTGATTTTTAGTTCGGCCACCAATTTTTGAAAACTTGTGTCCGTGAATTGTGTTCCATTGTCTGTTGTGATGGAGTAGGGGACTCCGAACCTTGTGACAATGTTTTTGTATAGGAATTTGCGGCTTTTCTGAGCCGTAATGGTGGCTAAGGGTTCAGCTTCGATCCATTTTGTGAAGTAGTCGACCCCTACTATGAGGTATTTGACTTGCCCCGGTCCTTGTGGGAATGGGCCGAGTAGGTCGAGTCCCCATTTTGCGAAGGGCCATGGTGCAGTAATGCTGATAAGGTCTTCGGGTGGTGCCTTGTGAAAATTGGCGTGTTTTTGGCAGGGGAGGCATATTTTCACAAACTCTGTTGCGTCTCTTTGCAAGGTCGGCCAGTAGAACCCGGCCCTGACTACTTTTTTGGATAGTGCCCGAGCTCCGAGATGGTTCCCACACATGCCTTCGTGGACTTCTTCGAGGACGCCTTTTGTTTCTGAGGTCGGAACGCACCTAAGGAGGGGATTCGAGAGTCCTCTTCTGTATAATACGTCGTGAATTAGTGTATAATTCTGGGCGTCCTTTGTGAGCCTCTTAGCTTCTTTTCTTTCGGCGGGGAGAGTTCCCGACTTCAGGTAGTTGAGTATGGGGGTCATCCATCCTTGCTTTTGGCTGGATATATTTAGTGCTTCTTCCTCCCTTAGCACGGAGGGCGATTGTAAGGTTTCCTGGAGGAGACTTCTGTTGTTGCCTCCGGGTTTGGTGCTGGCGAGCTTTGAGAGGGCGTCTGCCCGGGCGTTTTGTTCCCGGGGTATGTGCTGGATCTGTATTTCTGGAAAGTGGCGTAATTGTGCCTGTGTTTGGTCCAGGTATTTCTTCATAGTTGGGTCTTTGGCCTGGTAGTTTCCATTTACTTGTGATGTGACGACCTGGGAGTCACTGAAGATTGTGATTTTCTGGGCTCCGACCTCTTCGGCTAGCTTTAGACCTGCTAGTAGGGCCTCATATTCGGCCTGGTTGTTCGACGCCTGGAACCCAGATTTTAGGGATAGTTCTATCCGTGTTCCTTGGTCGCTTTCGAGTATAACCCCGGCTCCGCTTCCTGTTTTGTTTGAGGACCCGTCGACATATAGGTTCCATGAGAGTGGGGTTCCAGGGGTTTCAGTGTATTCTGCGATGAAGTCGGCTAGATACTGAGACTTTATGGCAGTCCGGGCTTCATAGTGGAGGTCGAACTCGGACAGTTCCACCGCCCATTGTAGTATTCGTCCTGCCAGGTCTGTTTTTTGCAGGATGTGTCTCATGGGTTGGTTTGTCCGGACTTTGATGGTGTGGGCTTGAAAGTAGGGTCGGAGCCTCCGAGCTGTGAACACTAGGGCGTAGGCGAATTTTTCTATTTTCTGATAGTTTAATTCGGCCCCTTGCAGTGCCTTGCTTACAAAGTATATGGGGTGTTGTCCTTGGTTATTTTCTCGTATTAACGCTGAAGCGATTGCTCGATGTCCGACCGAGAGGTAGTACGAGCTCTTCCCCTTTTAGAGGTCGGGTTAGGACTGGTGGCTGCCCGAGGAATTCCTTGAATTCTTGGAAGGCTTTTTCGCACTCCGGGGTCCACGAGAAGGGTTTCCCTTTCTTTAGGAGTGAGTAGAGAGGTAGTGATTTTATCGCTGATCCTGCCAAGAATCTTGATAGGGCGGCCAGCCTTCCATTCAGTTGTTGTACTTCTTTGACACACGTCGGGCTCTTCATATTAAGTATTGCTTGGCATTTGTCCGGGTTTGCTTCGATGCCCCTTTGAGTCAGCATGAAGCCTAAGAACTTTCCGGCTTCTGCGGCGAAGGTGCACTTCGTCGGTTAAGTCGCATGTTGTGTTTTCTGAGGGTGCCAAAGACACTGGTGAGGTCGGTCAGCAAGTTTCTGTCTTCTTGTGTCTTTACCAGCATGTCGTCGACGTATACCTCTAGTTGTAGTCCGATGTGCTCTGAGAACACTTTGTTCATTAGCCTTTGGTAGGTTGCCCTGCGTTCTTCAGCCCGAAGGGCATTACTACGTAGCAGTAGTTTGCCCTTGGGGTTATGAACGAGGTCTTTTCTTGGTCAGGTCCATACATCGGGATTTGGTTGTATCCCGAGTATGCGTCCATGAAGGAGAGATATCTATAGCCTGAGGCTGCGTCTACTAAGGCGTCGATGTTTGGTAGTGGATATGGATCTTTGGGGCAGGCTTTGTTGAGATCTGTGTAGTCGACGCACATCCTCCACTTTCCATTGGGCTTTTTTACCAGGACCACGTTTGCGAGCCATAGGGGGTATTTTACTTCCCTAATGAACCCTGCATCTAGTAGCGCTTGTACTTGTTCTTCTATTGCTTGCATGCGTTCGGCCCGAGCTTCCTGCGTCTTTGTTGGACAGGTCGGGATCCCGGGTATACTGATAGCTTATGGCACATCAGGTCGGGGCTTATGCCTGGCATGTCGGAGGCTTTCCAGGCGAAGAGGTCGGAATTCTCCCTTAAGAGGTTTATGAGTTCCTCTTTTAGGCTTGCCTCGAGGTTTGCCCCTATGTTTGTTATTTTTCAGGTGTGCTCCCGATCTGGACTTTTTCGGTTTCTCCCTCTGGTTGTGGCCGAAGATCTTCTCGGGCTTGAACTCGTCCGAGTTCTATCGTGTTGATCTCTTTCCCTTTTAGGCTTAGGCTTTCGTTGTAGCATCGCCGTGCTAGCTTTTGGTCGCCCTTTAGGGTAGCGATTCCTTTTGTGGTAGGGAACTTCATACAGAGTGCGGGGTCGAGACTATAGCTGCCAGTCTGTTCAAGGTTGGTCGTCCGATGAGGGCATTGTATGCTGAAGTGACGTTGACTACGATGTAGTCGATGCTTAACGTTTTAGATTGCTCGCCTCTTCCAAAGGTAGTGTGTAGCGAGATGTATCCTAAGGGATGGATTGGGGCGTCCCCTAGCCCAAATAGGTCGGTGGGATAGGCTTTTAGCTCTTTTTCCTCAAGTCCGAGCTTGTCGAAGGCCGCTTTGAACAGGATATCTGCTGAGCTTCCTTGGTCAATCAGGGTTCGATGTAAGTTGGCGTTTGCTAGAACAACGGTGATCACCATTGGATCGTCGTGCCCGGGTATTATCCCTTGAGCATCTTCTCGGGTAAATGAGATAGTGGGTAACTCGGGCAGGGGACTGTCTTCTCGGACATGATAGACTTCCTTGAGGTGTCTTTTTCGCGAGGATCTGGACGTTCCTCCGCCTGCAAAACCTCCGTTTATCATGTGTATGTGCCTTTCAGGGGTTTGCGGAGTTTGTTCGGTCCGATCTTCGTTATCTCCCCTCCTTCTCTTCTTGGTTTCTTCTCCTTTCTCTGTTATGTACCTGTCGAGTTTTCCTTCTCTGGCTAGCTTTTCTATAACATTCTTTAGGTCGTGGCAGTCGTTGGTAGGATGACCATAGAGCTTGTGATATTCATAGTACTCGGACCGATCTCTCCCCGCTCTCTTGTGCTTTAGAGGTCGGGGCGGTGGGATCTTTTCGGTGTGGCATACTTCTCTGTAGACGTCTACCAGGGAGACTGGAGGGGGGTGTAGTTGTGGTACTTCCGCGGCTTGTCCGAGTTGGGTTCTTCTTTCTTCTTCTGTTCCCGATCTCGATCTCGGAGTGGGTAGGCTGATTCCCTCCTAGGAGGGTCTCTAAGCTGGGAGGTTTCCTCCATGTTGATGTATTTTTCTGCCCGCTCCTGCACCTCGTATAGGGAGGTCGGGTATCGTTTGGATAGGGATTGGCTAAACGGTCCCTCTTTTAAGCCGTTTGCTAGTCCCATGATGGCTGCTTCGGTGGGCAGGTGTTGTATGTCCAGGCAGGCTTTGTTGAATCGCTCCATGTATTCTCGGAGAGTTTCCTGGTTACCCTGTTTGATCCCGAGTAGACTGGGGGCATGTTTTGCCTTGTCCTTTTGAATAGAGAACCTTGTTAGGAATTTTTTGGTTAGGTCCTCGAAGCTGGAGATTGATCCTGGCGGCAGGTTGTCGAACCACTTCATGGCCGACTTGGTGAGAGTGGTAGGGAAGGCTTTGCATCGAATTGCGTCGGAGGCGTCGACTAGGTACATTCTACTTCTGAAGTTGCTGAGGTGGTGACTTGGGTCGGTGGTGCCGTCGTAGAGATCCATATCGGGTGGTTTGAAGTTTCGCGGTACCTTCTCCTTCATGATCTCTAGCGTGAAGGGATCATGATTGCTTTCGGGGGTGGTGCCGCGTTCCCTCCGGTCCTTCAGGTTGGCCTCTATTTTTCGCAGTTTTTCTTCTAATTCTCTGCGCTTGCGAGCTTCCCTTCTCAGATCTTGTTCAGTCTCTTTCTGCCTCTTTATGTCCTCTTCGAGTTGTTTTAGTCGGTTTTGTTGTGCCCGGACTGCTTCTAGAATTTCCGAACTCTCTTCTTTTTCGGGATTTTGTGGATCTTTGTTTGGGAGCGATGTCTTTGGTCGATTCTGTTTGTTTCCTCCTGGAGTGCGCGGTGATAGAGGGCTGTCCGGTCGTTCTCCGGTGTCAACTTCCTCCTCTTGTTCTGATGTGGCGTGGTTATTGTTGGGAGGGTCGTCCGCCATGGTAAAGGGATGACTTCCAGGTCCCCGGCAACGGCACCAATGTTCCGAGGGTTACCTGAAACGGGCAGCTCGGTCGTCTTTAGGGAGGCCCGAGATGGGGGGATTGATGACCCGAGCTTGATATGCTGAGTGGTTGGTGGTGGTACCTGCAATGACACTCCGATGCTTAAGTTAGCATGGGTCCAAGCAGATATTGAGTAGAATTAGAGTATGAGTTATACCTGGGTGCTCCAGTGTATTTATAGTAGTTGGCCGTGATCTTCCCTGGATAAGATATTCTTATCTTATCTTATCTTTTGGGAGTTTTATCCCTATCTTTGTGGAACCGCCTTTTCCTAGGCCTCTTTGGCCTTTAGGTTTTTGGGCTTCGTTCCCTTTGATGGGCTTTCTCAGCTTTATTTGTCCGAGGTCCGACCTCAGGCGTGGGCCTTTGGGACGAGGTCAGACCTTTTATGAACTTGCCGAGTTTGGGGAGCTCGGTCAGGGTATGAACATATACTATTGACACTAACAAAATGAGAATGCACATAAGAAATAACAAAAATACTCAAGTCAATAGAATTCAAAGATCAAAACAAGAAAATCATCAAGAACAACTTGAAGATTAATGAAGACACATGCATAAATTCGAAAAATGCAAGAAGAACAGAAACATGCAATTGACACCAAACTTAAAATGAGACACTAGACTTGAACAAGAAATATTTTTTTTTTGTTTTTATGATTTTGTAATTTTTTTGGATTTTTCGAAAATTAAGTGGAAGAAGAAAATAAAGGTATCAAAATTCTTAATGAGAATTCCAGGAATCATGCAATGTTAGTCTAAAGCTTTAGTCTAAAGGAATTAGACATAGCTAGCTAAGCTTCAGCAGGACATTGCATTCAAGAGCTAAATTGATGATGATCAATCAGCTTTGGTGATGATAAGAACATCACCTTGAAACACTAGAATTCATTCTTAAGAACTCTGAAGAAAAATAATACATAATCTAAGCAACAAGATGAACCGTCAGTTGTCCATACTCGAACAATCCCTGGCAACGGCGCCAAAAACTTGGTGCTGTTGCCGGTTTTTGGCACTGATGTCACCGGACCAAAAGCTTGCTCAAAACTCGAACAATCCCCGGCGACGGCGCCAAAAACTTGGTGCACGAAATTGTGATCACTACAACTCACATAATCCCTAGTAATGGCTCCAAAGACTTGGTGCTCAATACCATGGCATAAACACAACTTCGCACAACTAACCAGCAAGTGCACTGGGTCGTCCAAGTAATAAACCTTACGTGAGTAAGGGTCGATCCCACGGAGATTGTTGGTATGAAGCAAGCTATGGTCACCTTGTAAATCTTAGTCAGGCAGACTCAAATGGGTATAGATGATGAATAAAACATAAAGATAAAGATAGAGATACTTATGTAATTCATTGGTGAGAGCTTCAGATAAGCGTATGAAGATGCCTTCCCTTCCGTCTCTCTGCTTTCCTACTGTCTTCATCCAATCCTTCTTACTCCTTTCCATGGCAAGCTTATGCAAGGGTTTCACCGTTGTCAGTGGCTACCTCCTATCCTCTCAGTGAAAATGTTCCTATGCTCTGTCACAGCATATGGCTAATCAGCTGTCGGTTCTCGGTCAGGCCGGAATAGAATCCAGTGATTCTTTTGCGTCTGTCACTAACGCCCCGCCTGCTAGGAGTTTGAAGCACGTCACAGTCATTCAATCATTGAATCCTACTCAGAATACCACAGACAAGGTTAGACCTTCCGGATTCTCTTGAATGCCGCCATCAGTTCTCGCCTATACCACGAAGATTCCGGTTAAAGAATCCAAGAGATATTCACTAGAGCCTCGTATGCTTGTAGAACAAGAGTGGTTGTCAGTCACTTTGTTCATAAGTGAGAATGATGATGAGTGTCACGGATCATCACATTCATCAAGTTGAAGAACAAGTGATATCTTGGACAAAGAACAAGCGGAATTGAATAGAAGAACAATAGTAATTGCATTAATACTCGAGGTACAGCAGAGCTCCACACCTTAATCTATGGTGTGTAGAAACTCCACCGTTGAAAATACATAAGAACAAGGTCTAGGCATGGCCATGAGGCCAGCCCCCAAATGATCTAAGAACTAGATGTCCAAAGATGATCTAGAGATCTAAAGTGATCAAAAGATAGCTACCCCCATTCCTAGATACAATAGTAAAAGGTCCTACTTATAGAAAACTAGTAGCCTAGGGTGTACAGAGATGAGTAAATGACATAAAAATCCACTTCCGGGCCCACTTGGTGTGTGCTTGGGCTGAGCAATGAAGCATTTTCGTGTAGAGACTCTTCTTGGAGTTAAATGCCAGCTTTTATGCCAGTTTGGGCGTTTAACTCCCGTTTTGGTGCCAGTTCCGGCGTTTAACGCTGGGAATTCTGAAGGTGACTTTGAACGTCGGTTTGGGCCATCAAATCTTGGGCAAAGTATGGACTATCATATATTGCTGGAAAGCCCAGGATGTCTACTTTCCAACGCCGTTGAGAGCGCGCCAATTGGGCTTCTGTAGCTCCAGAAAATCCACTTCGAGTGCAGGGAGGTCAGAATCCAACAGCATCTGCAGTCCTTTTCAGTCTCTGGATCAGATTTTTGCTCAGGTCCCTCAATTTCAGCCAGAAAATACCTGAAATCACAGAAAAACACACAAACTCATAGTAAAGTCCAGAAAAGTGAATTTTAACTAAAAACTAATAAAAATATACTAAAAACTCAACTAAATATACTAAAAACATGCTAAAAACAATGCCAAAAAGCGTACAAATTATCCGCTCATCACCTTGCTGATGAAGTAGATTGGTTGTTGTCCACTTTCATCCTCTCTGACTAATGCTGAGGTTATTACCCGATTTTCTACTACGAGGTACAATACAAGTGGTTCTCCTTCCCGTGATCGAGTTAAAATAGGTGGTTGTCCCAAGAACCTTTTGAAATTCTGGAAAGCTTGTTTGCATTCTGGTGTCCATTCAAACTTTTTTCCCTTCCTTAGTGTGGCGTAAAAGGGGAGAGATCTTATGATCGATCCGGCTAGAAATCTGGACAAGGCTGCCAGTCTTCCGTTAAGTTGTTATACCTCCTTGACGCAGGTCAGACTCTTAATGTCCAGTATGGCCCAGCATTTATCCAGGTTTGCCTCAATTCCTCGTTATGTTAGTAGGAAACCCAGAAATTTGACGGCTTCTACTACAAAGGTACACTTTGCAGGGTTAAGTCGCATGTCATGCCTTCTTATGGTGTCGAACACTTGTGCGAGGTCGGA